>NW_004955460.1:7993785-8142578 GCF_000276665.1 Chinchilla lanigera | reverse complement strand
CCCAGCGAGCCGGCCGGCCGGGCCTGGCCAAGTCCCTCCCCAGACCGCCCGGCGTCTGCGCCGCCGGATGCGCGCGGGGCCGGGAAGCAGAGGAGGGGGTGCCGGGTCCAAGCGCGCGCGGAGAGGACGGGAGGAGAGCGCTGTGAGCCCAAATGCGGAGCCGACGCCGGAACAGCGGCCCACCCCACCCCAGGACCACGCCTGCGCCTTCAACCCGGAGGCGCCGCGCCCAGACTGCTCTCGGGGGCATCGAGGTGCGGGGGAGGGGGCGGCACCTCAGCGGTGGCTGGCGGGGCGGGGTGCGTCTCGGCCTCCTCCGTGCACCGTCAGCCCAAGCTCACCCAAGGGAGTGCTGTTTCTGCAACGTGGCTTCTGGATCTCCAGCACTCTGGGAAATGCGAACCCTTGTAAATTTTAGCCTAAAATCGTAGTCAGGGCGCTAAGTGGGAAGGGGCACAGACAGATCCTCGACCCAGGGACGAGCTCTGGGCCCCAGTGCCCTGGGAGTGTCACAAGCCAGGCGTGTTGGAATCCAGCCCGGCAGCCTCTCCAGCAGGACCAGGTAGGGGGCTGTGGGGTGGGGGCCAATGCAGAGCCTCTCCCTTGCCTTGGATTCCCATGCTGCGCCGCTCTTTGCCCTGTGTGAGCCTCGCTTGGGACACATAAATTCATCATTGAGTCTGGTGCCTGGTCCAGTGCCTGACATTCAAGCATTGCCCACTACTGCTTGTTGAGAGGAGAGGATCCTGCCTGTCTCCTTAGTAAAATCAATGCCCGGAGCAGGAGCTCAGGCCGAGTTGAGTTGGAGGCTGTGTTGGGATGGGGATGGGGCTAGAGAATGAGGAGGACTGAGTTTGGGATGCGCCTCTGGAAGGACACAGCTTCACCCAGGAAATAGAGTGATAACTTTTCCCTGCCTCAGCACATAGTGTGCAGACAGGGTGTCTCCCTTGGCCTTGGGCTCTCAGGGCTGCAGCTCCCAACCTTCCTATGGTCTGCATCCTGGATAGCAGGGCTGTGGCCAGCAGCCTCAGGATAGACTGGGTGGGCTGACCTGGGGTTCTGGGGTGTAGGTGTGGGGGCCTCCTGGGACCGCCCCCCCCAAGTCTCCTGGTGCTGTGGTCAGTCCTGTCCACCACTGGATGGCTCCCTTACTGGGTTCCTGATTCTGTTGCTCCCATCCTGGAAAGGCCTGTCTGCTAAACAGGTCACCTGAGATGCCCCTTACTCCTGGCCCGACTCTGTCTGCTGTCCTAACAATGCTGTCACTAACGACGCTTTCTTCTATGTCTCTTGTTTCTCCCCAGTGCATGTGCTCTGCCAAGGTACTCTCAGTTGATGTTCTGCTTAGCGCCAGGCTCAGAGCAGATGCCCAGGGAAGGGACCACAGCTGACCAGCTGAGAGTCAGTGCCAGCAGGCTAAGGTGACGTGCAGAAATGGTCCCTGAAGGGAGAGGATGCCCCACAGAGGCAAGGATGACATGCCTGCAGCCTGCTCCTTTTTTTTTTTTTACTTGATCTGAGGAGTAACTTGATTTGATTCAATCCATTAATTCCTGAAAATTACAAAGAGTAAACACAGATGGATACACTCAGAGACACAGACACACAAACACATACACACAGATATACACATAGACATACAAATGTCTGTGTAGACATACACACATACACATACTCAGAGACACATGCAGACACACAGACATCCAAACATACATACAGAGACGCATAAGCAGACACACATAGACATACAGACATACAAACATACACAGAGACACATACATATACACACACAAACACAGACACATACTCAGAGACAGAGACACACATACATAGACTAGATGTACACACATATAGACAAACACACAGAGATGCATACAGAGATACACACACGCGCACACACACACACACACACACACACACACACACGCAGACACCCCGAGATGGTTCCGGGGATTTTTCGTGCACATTCTGGTGCTCCAATTAACCACTGTGAAACATGTCAGATGGTGCCAGGAATTATGTTTTCTGCAGAAAGGGTGACATTTGGGTTGTGAGGTGATTACTGCCTTATCAGGGATGGCCAGGGAGACCCTGGGAGTGCCATCAGAGTAGGAATGTATACATAAGGAATACCCCACTTGGAGGTCTCAGGAGAAAGCAGGGAGTGTGCAAAGGCCCTGGGGGTATATGGACACTCAGAGAGCTATCAGCAGGCTGGGGAGGCTAGAGTTGGGGAAGAGCATGGGGCAACATATAGGACCTGCAGGTGACCCCAGACTGGACTGTGACCAGACTGAGACAGGCCAATGGAAGGTAGGGGCAGAGGGAAATTATGGGCCTCAGATGAGACTTCTGAGCTAGGGTTGGGGCTACCTCCTGGCAGCGAGAGGAAGCTGAGAGCAGTGGGATGACTGAGGTCCCCACCAGAACCTGGGGAGGAGCCAGGAATGGTCTGGGACGAATTGCATTCTAGCTTACAAGCTCCCTGGGGAAGCATTGCGTAGGAAAGAAACCTTCCCGGAAGACCTCAAGGCCAGCAGGAAACTTCCTGGGGACCAGAGCCAGTGTGCCCTGAGTCAGGAGGTCCAGGAAGCCCTGAAGGGATCCCCAGGAGGTTGAGAAGCAGGACCAGTGCCCTGGGGTGAGAAAGGAGGAGCCAGAGTGAAGCCTGGGGAAATCCCTGGTGGTCTCCCTGCCACTGTGGGGCAGCCGTGGGGTGGGGGATGACAAAAGGAGGCTCTGAGAAATGGGGACCTTGAGAGGCAGGGAGGAGAACCTTGTGAAGGGCCCTGTCTCCCAGGCAGACAAAGAACAGAAAGGCAGACACGTTTAATAACACGTACGCCTCTGGCGCGGGGTGCCTGGGCAGGTGTTCTCATAGACATGTGGACTACTTTCAGGTTTAAATACCATCGTCTAGGAGCAAAGAAAGCAGCTGTGGGGAAGGTGTGTCAGGCAAGAGCCCTGTGGCTGCCTTCCCTTCCTTTCCTGATAGGAGAGTTCCTCTCTTCCAGGTGCAGTGGGAGATTCCTTGATGATTGTAAATTTTCTTTACAAAAGGGAATTCATTCTTGTTTTCAAGAGCTTTTTTATGATGCTTCAAGAGCTTTTTATGATGGCTCTTGTTTCTCAAAATAACTACCTCAAAATAATGTATATGCCAGATGCACATTTGGGGGCATGTTCTGTCTCCTACAGACGCATTTAGGGGCACAGTCTCATGTCCTGCATGTGAAACAGAGCAGAGAAATGCGTGAAGATGGGATGATGACAGGATGAATCTCCTGTTCCTGGACAGTGAGGAATCCTAAACACTGAAATTGACCTCAGGGGCCACAGGGCTTCTCTGAGGACACTCACAGGGGACACCACCCATCTCTACTATGCGTCCCAGTGTCAGTCATGGCAAGGAGATCCGCAGGAGAAAGATGGGCTTGGTGGACCCAGCAGCTTCCAAGAGGAGGATGCTCAGGCTGCAGTGGGGCTCAGGGCTGGCAAGCACCCCACAGGAGGGGCTGTGACTGGGCCAGAGGGCACCTTGGGGTTTCCCAGTAAATGGGGAGGGAGGAGGGACTTTCTGGGCAAGGAGTGATTGGGCAGGGTGTAGAGCCGGGCTCTGGAAGACCATGTTACTGTTGAGCTTCTGGGGCCTATGGTGACAGGGAAGCAGTCTGCCTGGTTTTATCACCAGCCAGTTGCTCTTTTGAGTTCAGGTTAAAGCAGGACTCCTCAGGGGTGGGAGGGAGATGGTAGAATACCTTAAGCCCCCAGGAGTGCCAGCCCCTAGCCAGCCTGGCTCAGCAGCCAGCACCAATCTTAAAGGCTGCTCATAGGTGGACAGAGGAGGCACAGGGAGGGGCAGAACAATTTGTGTGAGAGAAAGAGGCCCCACTTGTACATTGTTATATCCCAGATGTCTGGACAAAGCTGAAGAAATTCTTGCAATGAAGATCTGTGATATGGGCATCTGAGGGCACCAGGGTAGGAGAGAGACTTTGGGCTGTAATGTTTTGGGATACATGATGGTGAGGAGGGAGAGAGCTGAGGAAGAGGCCTTCCTTGAGCTGCAGGTCAAGGATTGAGAGTCCACAGCAGACAGAGCCCCTCACCTCAGATAGCCTTGGGTCCCGCTGAGGTCCCATCAGCAGCAGGATGACAGGCTTTCCTGCCCAAATGGTTGCAAAACACTGCAGAAGGGCCCAAGACTCCTTCCTGGGGTGGGATTGGAGGAGCAGAACAGACTGGGAGCTGGCACGTCTCTGTGCTCCCCTCTTGGCCTGATGTACCGTGGCCTACCAAGGGTCACAGTGGTGGAGAGGGAGGCCCCTGTTCAGGCCACCATCCACAACTGGGTCCTGGAGTGTTTCCCTAAGGATCACCCATCTACAAATCCCCAGGAAATGCTAGGGCTTCTGACTATAGGCAGCTCTGGCCACAGACTATTTTGAGAGTGTGAGGTAAGCAATGGCCTGGAGTGGGCAGCTGGCTAGTGCTCCATAAAGTGAGAGTGGAGGGAGAGTCACCTCTGCTGAGCATCTAGATGCTCTCACACATACATTATGGGGTGTGTGACTTTATTCCTTGTCTGGAATACGGTGCTGGTGGGGAAATAGTCTGGTTATCAGGATTCACATGGGAAATCAGGAGAAAATACATGTTATAGCATGAGTCAGGAATGTACTGCCAAGGTCTCTGGGCTCATAGGCAGGGTTTTTGCAAGGTTATTGAATTATAGAGGCTTATAGCTGACTTGCTGTTAGGAGGCAGTCTGGACAGAAGAGGCAAGTCTCTTGGGGCATGACTTGGAAGGATGTTTCTCCTTTCTTACCTCCTCCTTTCTCACTCTACTTCCTGGATGCTATGATAGGAGCAACTTTTCTTCTACCATCCCCCTCTGCCATGCTGTTTTCTGCCCTAGAGCTAACCAACCATGGACTATAACCATGAGCCAAAGTAAGCCTCTCCTTCAAATTGAGAATGTTGAGTATTTTGTCTCAGTGATGAGAAAGTAACTAAGACAGAATTTTGATACCAGAGAGGTGGGGTTGTTACTGGGGCTATTCCTGACCATGTGATTCAGAAACCTTTGGAAGCGGTTTATGGAAGAAGTTTGGAAAGGTTTGGAGATACCTCACAGAGAAACCCTAGAATGCTGTTAGCCAAGCTAGATGGGAGATTCTGGTCAGAACTCAAAATATCAGAATGCTGATAGAGGTGTAGATAGTAAAAGCCAGGCTCAAGAGGTTTCAGTTGGGAACAAGGATTCCATTTGCAGTTGGATTTCAAGACCAGTTCAAGACCATGTGTGTTATTCTCTGGCAGGAAATTTGTCAGCATTTTGTTCCTGCCCTAAGACTTTGCAGGAGGCTAAGATTAAAGACAGTGGACTAATTAATGTGGTAGAGGAAATTTCAAGGCAGTTCAGCATTCAGGCTGTAGCATGTGTACTGTTTGCTACTTTTAGTGATAACTATGTGAGAAGTAGAAGCAAAAAGCCAAGTTGAATACTTCAAAAAGTTTTGCTGGAGGCCAGAAAGGAAATGCCTATAAAGCTGGGGCCTGTAAAATTGGGGCCTATGAAATTTTGCCCCAGCATAGGTTGGCTGCTGAAAAATTAGCATTAAAACAAATCTAAGTACTTATAAATCAGGACAATAGAAAAGATGCCTTGAGGGCATGTAAGGAATCAGCAAGATACCACCCTTCCCAGGCTCATGAGTCTAAAAATTAAGAAGAAAACCCCAGGGCACTTTGCTTGTGACTGGTCCCCCAGAATTTGTTTCACAGTGCTCAGCAATCCAGGCAGTCAGAAGCCTCTGTGACCATGATCCAAGGGGGCCTACTTCTCAAGCTGGTGGCACTTTGGTATCATCCACGTGATGCTGGTTTTACAGGCATGCAGAATGCAAGGGTTGTGGAGTAAGGGAGGCTTCCATTTGGATTTCAGAAGAAGGCCTGGGAGGCCAGGCAGTGTCTTCCTGAGAGTGTGGTGCATGAAGCTATGAAAGTGAAGCCAAAATGCAAGGAAGTTGGAGAAGCCAGGAATGTGGAACATGTGGTGAGGAAAGCTGAACACAGTAAACAAAACCAACTCCCAGAGAGAAACCATGAGAACTATAAAAGACAATGCATATGGATGGGGCTGCCCAGGCTGTTATGGAGCTCACATCAGGCTATAACTTGTCCTGGTTGCTGTGCATGGAGCTATAGGGCTTAATGTTTGGCCTGCTGGGTTTTAGTCTTGCTTTGGTCCCATTCCTTTCTATCCTTTTATACTGTATCTCCCTTTTTGAATGGAATGTTTACCCTGTGCCATTGTATGTCAGCAGTGTTTAACTTTCTTTTTGATTTTTACAAGGGCTCACAGTGAAAAGTCTGCCTTGTGTCTCAGAAGAGACTTTGGACTTGGACATCTCAGCAATACTGTTAACAGTTTGGCAACTCTTGGAGATGGACTACATACATTTTGCATAAAGAGATGCTTGTGAGTCTTTTGGGAGCTGGAGCAATGTGTTACAGTTTAGGTCAAGAATGTCTCTCTAAGATCTTATGCATTCACAGGTGGGGCTTGTGGAAGGTGATTGGATCATGGAGGTGCTGTACTATCAGTGGCATTATCCACTGGGGACCCAAGCAACTGAGTATGCATTGGAAGGTGGGGCCTAGCCAAAAGAGGCAAGTCATGGGGAGGGGTATGTCTCTCTCCCTGGCTCCTTCCTTCTCCTTCTGCTTCCTGGCTGCCATGACATGAGCAGCTTTCCTCTGCTGTGTCCATCTGCCATGCTGTTCTGCTTTGGAGCCAGTCATCTGTGGACTGAAAACATAATCCAAAATAAACCTTTCCTTCTCTAAATTACAGGTGTTGGGTATTTTTGTCCCGGTAATAAGAAAGTGACTAAGACAATATGTTTGTGGGCAAGGGAGCCAAATAAGTGTTTGGGCTGTCTGAGGGACTTCTGGAAGTGGGGTGGCTGCAGCTAAGGGCCAACAGACTACGGCTGGTCATCTGGGCCATCCACTCCCAACCATGTTCCAGGAGATGGAAAACAGAACTTTGATAAAAGTTAGTGACAGGTCAAGAAGCCAAAAACCATGCAAATTATGTTTTGTATCCTTCAGTGATGGGATTTATTTTCTATCAGACATGGAATTCTCACAAAAACTGACCTTCTTTGGACTATAAAAAAAATGTCAAGAAATTCTAAAAGGCAGCTAATTGACTGAATCTAAGCATCTATGCAGGTACATATGCATACCATATATAACCTGCAACCAGGACACAGGACATGTGATATAATAAAACAAATGCCAAATATTTCCAGCTGGAAATTAAATCACAAATAGATATTCATACACAATTTTGGGCTTATAAGAGGAAAGCAGAATGAACACAAACAAGGACAGGACCTATCAGAATCTGTTGGATGCTGCCAAAGGGATACTCTCGGGAAAACTGGAGAGGGGGGTGTGCTTCCTAGAAATGACTAAATGACTGAAAACAGGTGAGCTAGCCTTTGGGTTGAGAAACTAGAAAGAGAGCAATGAACTAGGGCAAAAAATAAAAAATAAAAAAAAAGAATGAAAGTAATGCAGAGGCAAACAAACAATGGTGGAGGTGATTAATAAAGTGAAGATCACTTTCTGGAAAAAGACTAGTGCTTCAGGAAGTTAACAAAAGACAAAGATTAGTGCTGTGGGAGTGAGAAAAGAATGTGAGTAGAAACAAGAAAGGCAGAAAGACCAGGCCAGCCCGGATTGGTATATTTGAGGATGCAGAGAAAATGGGTATTTTTTTAAATTCAAATTACTGATACTGATTTAAGAAATACTAAGAAGCGGGGCTAGACTACTGTTAGCAGGAAAAACTGGAAGAGGTGGAATCTTTACCCCAGACCAGAAGCCAGGCCAGACATTTGTCACCTGACAATTTTATCAAACAATCAAGGAGTAGAAGTTTTGTATCTTACAGCAGTTATTCCAAAGCAGAGGAGAAAGGCAGAGAGTTCACAACATTTCATGACTTCTGAACATTGTTGCTGGCCTCAGATGGGACCAGGGCTCTCAGAAGCCAGGAAGGACTCACTATCTCACAGATTGAAGAGAACGTCATATTATTCAGTAGGGCCTGAGAAACTGCAAAATGTAATGCATACTCCTGTTGAAAAGTCTAAGCAAATCTAACGGCAAGAAGTCAGCTTTCTCTGAGTGGGGCATCCATGGCAAACTGGACCTCCAACACTCCCGCTGACAGGGAGGAACTTTCAGACCCAGCCATTGGGTGTACCGCAGGCCCCCAGGAATGGTCCAGCTCCTTCCCTTTATAGAAGTCAGTCCTGACGGTGACGCTAGTTGCACCCACACCTGTCTTGGCCCTGCTAACCGGACATCTGATGATGCCACAGCCCTTTTCCTCCTTTCCTTCTCCCTCCATGACACCTCTGCTTGGCCTTGTCTGCGTCTCCTTTCCCTCTTCTTCTCTGGGCCAATAGGCACAGCTCCGGACCGTCTCTCCCTGAATGGAGCCTGCTGACCTAGTCAGTGTGATTGTGCATGGCAACACCATTGATGTCCCGAGGCTCCAGAACTCTGAATCCTTGCAAGAACCTCAAACCCACGTGTCCAGGACTAAATTCTCTCCAACGTTGCTCCTCATGTGACGTCTCCTAGGCTATTTTTTAAATTTAGGCTCTAAATCATGGCCTCATCCTCTACATAACTCCTGTAAACATAAATTTTAAAATATGTCCCCAGCCAGCCCTTCTCACAGCCTCTTCAGCTAAGTGCAGCTTCTGAACTGGCCTTCTGTTTCCTACCAGTCTCCACTGCCTGTTCACACAGCATCAACAAGCCTCCCAGGACAAATCAGGTTGTTTTTCTGCTCAGACACCCTCAATTTCCCGCCTCTTCAGAGTGAAGCCCATGACCATGGCTGCCAAGACCACACAGCACCTACTGCCCACCGTGGTGACCCACCTTGCCTGTCTCTCCCCTCAGTGTGTTGGGCAAGCAGGTTCCTGCCACAGGGCCTTTTCACCGCTGTCTCCTCTGCTGAAAGCTGCCTTTCCTCCAACACCTGCTGGCTTACTCCCTCCCATCTGCTAGATTTTCATGTAAATGCCACGCTTGGTCAATAGGGTCTTTCCTGGTGTCCTCCCCAGGACCCACAGGGCGCTTTCTGTCCCTTATCTGACCTTTTCCTCATAAATCATGATGTGTGGATTTATTTTCCAGGCTCTGTATGTCAATACATGTCTCTGCGTGCAGATTTACATTATTTTCATTGCATCTGACTGATGGGCGGGACTCCATGAGTCTCTGGCTCCCCCACTGTGTCCCACATGGGGAAGAGCTCTGCACCAACCGGCCTGGGGGCATAGACCTCCTTGAGGGAGCAGTTTTGTTCTTCTTCGTGGAACAAAGTGAGCTTGCAGTCATAATTTTATATAATAAAGCGATGTCCTAGAATTCACAAAATAGTCACTCTCTCTTAAAGGAAAAATAAGACAAATTCAAAGAACTGTGGGGCAGTGGGCAGGAATTACACATGGGCCTTAGTGGCAGGGGAAGGTGTGTTTCATAATCAGACAGTTGCTGGTCTTTGAAGGACCTAGGAGGGCTGCAGGTTCAGGGTGACCTCACGCTCGCTGGCAGGAAATGAGACTGCCCTCTGCAAGCAGAAATGGCATCCATGACACAAAACACACCTGTAACTCACAGAGGGCAGAAGAACACCCAGAACCCCATGGCTGAGCACCCTGAGACACCAAGTCATGGAGAGCTAATGCTGTGTGTCAGCAGCTCCTGGAGGAACAGAGCTGGAGTCCTCAGGCCATTCGAGGAATGTGTCAGCCTTCACTTGTGGGTACCACACCTGCCACCCACCAGCACCTCTGCTGCAGGATGCCTGGGGATAAGTCCCGGTCCCATGTAAACCTGCCAGTCTCTGGGCATCAGGCTTACAAGGGGGTAGTGATGGTCTGTGCCTTCTATAGGGAATCTGTTGGGCAAGGCTGCTCCAGCCTTTGCTCTGCAAGACACAGCATGCTGCTCGGCCCTGTCCCTTTTCCTGAGGCTGCTCCCCGTCCCCAGATGACCTGTGTTCTCTGCAGGATACAGTCAGCTCCTTCCCCTCCCCGGCCACCTCAGCCCCTTTTTGCTGAACCAATGGGGAAATGGAGGCAAGGATGTGCACCCCAATTACTCCCATAGCCCTTCGTTGACCTTTCAGTCTCCACCCCAACTAGAGACACAGGAGCAAGGATGTGTCAGACGTGGCCCCACTTTAAGGTGCCCAGGCACACATGAGCACTCACTTGGGACTTGTACCAAGAAGGTACTTGTATGATGTCCAGACATATAGACTTATACATTAAGAGCTATTGAATTTTTTTTTTTTTTAAATGGCTGGGGCCTCTGCTTTCCTTGAAGACCTTACTCCAAAGTAGGAGAGGCTGGGCTGGACTGGATGGGGAGCAGAGCTGTGGGGAGGGAAGGGGATGCCCAGGGCTGACACCCTTAGGATGAGGCCTAGGAGGGGGCACTTTGCCCAAAAGACCCAGGGAAAGGATGCAGACCAGAGCTGATGGCCTCAAATGTGGGTTGAGTTGGGTGTGACCCTAAGTGCCTTGGTAGCATCTCAGTGAATCTTTGTCACAAAGTAGGCCTTGTGTTCACCGTTACTATATTTATAAGGAAACACGGCCACCTCCTGCAGTATTCTGGAGTCAGGATAGGCTTTGAACCTGGTTCTGACCAGAACCGGTCAGAGTCTTCTGAGTCCCTGAAACTATCTTTGCTGTGAGTCCTGGGGCTCCAGCATATCCTGGGGAAGTGTTGCTCACTGGAGAGGGTTGCCTCGCAAAGCCCAGGACAGCTCCGGACCACAGGCCCTGGCCTTGCTGGTGGGTTTTCCCACCGTACATATCCAGGAACTCTTCCCCTCTTCTGCTGAAACAGACCAGAGGCCCCTCCATACTGCAGAGATCCCATAAGGGCCCCCTATGGTAGGGCTGGGCAG
Organism: Chinchilla lanigera; assembly: GCF_000276665.1. Taxonomy (NCBI): domain Eukaryota; kingdom Metazoa; phylum Chordata; class Mammalia; order Rodentia; family Chinchillidae; genus Chinchilla; species Chinchilla lanigera. The sequence continues at coordinate 8,131,558 of NW_004955460.1, read as the reverse complement.
GGAAGCTCTGTGGCCTTAATGTAATGGGAAGATAAGCAAAGTAGGGCCAGGCCCCAAGGGCAAGAGGAAAGTAGGGCATCCCTCCACCCCTGCTCTGACAAGGGACCTGCCCAGCCCTCCAGTATGTGTTGATCAGCCTCACTGTGGTTCTCAGAGACCAGTTGGAAGCAGTTCTTCCTATGAACACAGTCACTACAGGGGGGGTGACTCAGATCCAAAGGGAAAGATATGGGAGAAGAGAAGAGAAGAGAGGAAAGGAAGGGAAGGGAGGGGAGAAAAGGAGAGGGGAAGAGAGAGGAGAGGAGAGGAGATGAGAGGAGAGGAGAGGAGAGGAGAGGAGAGGAGAGAAGAGCACTTTGGGTTGTTGCTTTGGGGTAGCCTGAATTATCCCGAGGCCACAGCTCCACAGCCCAGAGGGACGTGGGAGACAATGGAGCCATGGGCATTGATGATGTTATTGTAAATTATCTCCTTTCAACAAGTGGAATGTGACTCTGGTGTCCTCCAACCCTGGCTAACTTGCATGTGGAAAGCAAAATTGTGACTTGTGAGATACTTTCATCTCCAAGTTGCTAGTGATGTCATCCTCTCTCTTCCTGAGCATGGGGAGTCATTTCAGAAGGAGGCATTTTGTGGAACAAGCAGGCATTCGTCAAACTTTATTTTGTACATGAATGTGATCTACAGGTTTGGTGGTTAGAGATAGCAAAGCAAATATTAGACAATAAGATTGGGTATTTAGAAGCAAGTGCAAAATTCAAGAGAGAGGATAAATAACAGGAAAACATATTCAAAACCTCAAGTTTCTGGGTCAGGATCAAAAGCCTCAGGCTGGGTCAGCTGCATGGTGGGGAGTGTGTGGGTCCTGCTCAGCTGGCCCTTGCTCCTGGAGCAGCTGTGCTGCAGAATGAGGCCAGGGTACAACAGCTTCAGGCCACCCAGCATGCCGTGTTTCTCCTCTGCAAACCATGAACCTTGCATCCCCTCCAGGTGTGGGTGCAAGCACAGGCATACACTTTAGTTCCAAAGGCCTCTTCTGCAGGCCTGTTCTTGGCACATGCCAAGCTCTGCAGGACCTTGAGGGTCATGGCCAGAAGGGCCTCCTGACAGACCCCTTGCCAGGGAAAACGCTTTTTCCCAATAAGAAAACCTCCTTTTCCCAACGTTACCCACAGAAATAAATACCTCTGTGACAGATACAAGTTCCTCTTTCCTGCACCTGGCAGGTCTGGGGATGGGCAGAACATCCCAGACACCTGCAGCTGCCTGATGGCAAAGGCCTCCACAGGTGTGCACCATGCTGTCGCTTGTCACCAGAGAGGAGGTCTCACGGCTGGTCAGCATGTCACAGATGCTTTAGTGCTTCTACTGGGGGGGGGTAGTATCAAGGAGGGACACCAGACGCAGACACAGTAAGTGCTGGGTGTAAATTTATCACACAGATAAATCCTGCAAGCAGCTGCCTGGAATATTCTTATGTTGGAAAGTGTGCGTTGAAGTCATTATCCAGGATTTTATAGGCCATTTCTTGGCTGAGCCCCAGTAAGGCTTATGGCTTTGCAGGGAGGCAACACCACATTTTATGAATGACAGATGGCTTTTATCACACCTTTGATGGTCGTTCATGGTGACGGGACCTCGATGCCCACAGGCAGGGACCTGAGTGAATGCTGGCAGAGCAGCTCCTCTGGCCTGAAAGGGGGACCTGTTCTGCTTCTAATTCTCCTGGGGGTTGAGTCTCCATTGTGGAAACCTTGGTGCAGGCTGGCCATGGTGTCACTGCTGCACCTGGTGGATGTGAGGCCTCTGCCCCTGCTTGTCTTATCCCCTCTCCTTGGCTCTGTGGTGTCTGCATGGATTTCCTTGGCTAAACCTTGCTCTCCCCCAGAAGGCCCAGCGAGCATAAAGGCTGTGGCCTGAGCTCTCCTCTGGGATCACATTAATCATAGCTCAAATCTGCACCCAGCACAGCCTGACTGGCTTTGAAACAGAATCTGAAAGGGAGGATTGATTTGTAGCATTTGGCTCGAACAGCCACATGTTTAAAGATTGCTAAAAACCAGCAGCTCCTCATCTCTGCTCTGCTCCAAATGGTCAAAGAAAAAAAGTAGATCAGGAGAATGACCAGGCTTCCTGGGGGAAGCGAGGCTCCTTTTTGAGGTGACTTTGCCGCTGAGCCTTGTGATCAGCACAGACTGTCTCTGAGAGAGGATCCTGAGTCCCCACCCTGAGTCTTCTCAGGCTGCCCATGGTGTGGCATTTCCCTCTGTCCCTCCGGGTGAGGCCTGCTAAAGCCACTGACCATTGTCTAAGGGTTTGACTGTTGCCCATGCTGGTGCCAAAGCCAATACTGCTATAGCAAGGGGGTAAATTTTCTCATGGAGCCAGGGAGGGGGACCCTGGACAGGGCTGTGAAGTCCTGAGTTCTCTTAAGGGAGCCCCCCTTGCCCATCCTCAGTTGACCTGAGGGCCCAGGCTTTTGCTTCCAGGGTGGGGGTGTTGGGTGACTCCTCCCTGGAAAGTACTGCTTTTCCTCCTGGCTCTTCCCCTCTTGGTCACCCTGTCTGCTGTCTGCTGCACAGGGCCCAGGCTGATGGGTCTGTGGACACCTGTCTGTCAGACAGAGAGAAAGGGGGGACCTGCAGGTTTGAGAGGCACAGCTATGCAGCAGGACCACTGGGTCTTTGAAGAACCCCAAGTCCCACCTGCTCAGACCACTGTGTGGCTCAGACCCATGTGGTCAGTTTCTGCCATAGGCCGCAAGATGAAGCTGTTCCTGATGTCTTTGGTGTGGGCTGACACTTGGGGACAGGACAGATACCCACAGCCCAGTCCCGACAGAGCCCCAGAACCCAGAGGGAAGCCCACATCCAGCTCAGATATGTGTTGGAGGACTGTGACCCATGGAGGCTAGTATTGTTCAAGGAACAGGAAATGACTCTTGGCCCAGGGACCATGAGACCAGACGTGCAGAATGGAGCAGGATGCTGAGGGAGCAGGTCAGAAGAAGGTTCTGTCATCAGCCCTTCAGACTGTGTTACCCACTTCCATGTGTTACCCAACTGGGGTGATGAGGCAGAAGGGGGTGCACTCATGGGAAAGCCTTACTCATGATGCGATATCTGCTCATTAGGCACTGGCTGTGTGCTGGCTTCCCTCCAGGTGTCTGGACCATGGTGAGGGCTTGTGACCCCTGCCGCATGGTGCCCATCTGATAGAGGAAGGCAGCAGAGAAAGGGACACACAGCCACAGAGCTCTTTGCTGCAGCGTCCATATGGGTTCTACAAGGTCTCCAAGATGGCCTAGTGGGAAGGAAGGACAATCTGAGAAGGATGGAGAAGCACAGTTCCAAGTGGACAGAACCCCTGTGGCAAAGTTGAAGTCCCAGGAGGAGGGTGAGAACTGGGCAGGGTCACCTCCAGTGGGGAACAGGTTGGTGCCTGGCATGGCTCCTGAGGGGGAGGGGAGGAAGGGGGCCTCTCCAAATAGGATGGTGGGGCAGAAAGGGGTGCACTCACAGGAAAGCCTTCTTTCTGTAGGCTGACATGAGAAGGGGGCCGAGGTGTACACCTCACATCACCTCTCCATTCCCTATAGAGGGCAGCAGTTCCTCTGATGGCATCTCAGTGCCTAGATGAGAGGTCTGAGGCTCCACAACAAAAACCAGCTCTGTTTTACTTTCTCCATAGATGAAATCCCACCTCTTGCCCAGAGCAGCCCAAGGCTTGCATCTCAGGATCAGGAGATGGCCTCTTTCCGGGCAACACCAGAGAGAAGTTTGCTTCCCAAAGCTGCTTCCAGAAGGTGTCCTGGTGTCCCATCAGCCTGGTTCTCATTATAGAAGGCTCCTGGGCAGCCACCCTGCCTGGCACACCCAGTTCTGTCCTGAGTGGGCTCTTCTGAGCCTGAAAACCCCCCTCACAGATTTGTAGGGACACATGACAGGAACAGGGTCCCCTTCCCAGCCAGGCCGAGGTGACAGGACCAGGGTCCCATCCAGTCCAGGCCCAGGGTGGCCACAGCCTGGCTCATCTGCCTGTGGATCAGCGTGGGGGCAGGAGAGTCACCTTGCTCTTAGTTGTAGCCTCCCACCTGGTGGCCACCTCCAGCACAATGAACCTGATACCGTGATGTGGCCTCACTGTCCCAGAGCCCCAGGGGAGCCAAGGATGACAGTGTTCTTTTGGTACCATGTGAACTTAGTGAATGGCATTTTGGGGGTTCACTAAGGGGCAGGCAAGGACCATGCCTCAGTGGCCTTGACCATGCCTCAGTGTCCTGGACTGAGAGATCCCCGGACCCAACCTGGAAGACACAGCCAGAGGCAGGGAGCAGAGGATGGGGACCCTCAGTAGGACCAGGCAGGAACGGGTGGTGAGGGTGAGGGAGGGGGTCTCAGGGAAGGGCTTTTCCCCCCTTCAACCCCAGCTGTAGGCAACCAGGGCTTCCAGAAAGACCTTTGTGGCCAGGGTGTCATCAGAGATAGATAACACATCAGTCTCTCATAGCTCCACCTCCAGGCACAGAACAAACTGACCCAGCCCCACTGCTCTGTCCAAGGCATAAAGGTCCTCATCACCATGCCGTGATGGGTGCCCGCACCCACAGGTGCAAAGACTGAAGGGTGTTTCCAGAGGCCTTACTACCTGGACTCTAAATATGGCAAAAGAGAGGTAGAGAACATGGAGCCAGACGTCAGAGATGGCCTGGTGTTATGGTGAGGTCAACGCAGTGGTACACTTCCCGGGAAGTTCCACACCTGTGTTCCTGGTGCCTCTCCTCAGTGCATGATTGGCAGCCCTGCCCACAGGCCTCACTCTGTGATGGACCTGGGGTCTCAGAGCCCACAGAGAAGCTGGACCCACCCAACCACAGCAGAGATCCGACAAGCCTCCTCCACCTGGACTGGCACAGAGCAAAGTCCACTGCAGGCCACTGAAGGCCCAGGCTTTTACTGGGGCTCTTATTCTCGGGGAACTGTTCCCAGATCTGGCAATGGGCAGAGCCTCCATGCTCCACGACCCTGGCATTGAATATTGATGTTGCCCCGTGATATGGAGATGCAGAAATTGAGGAGCAGAGCTGCAGACCAGGGCCTGGAGCCAACCTGAGGCATCAACCAGAGCGGGTGCTGCTGGTGATCCAGGGGCAAAGCAAGAATCCAGACTGCAGCTGCAGTGCCCATGGAGGCAGCTGCATCTAGAGGTAAACTGATTCCTGAAGCTCTGCCTGAGAGAGGCAGGATATTCCTATGCCGAAATCATCCTTCTGTCCACCCTGTGGACCTGGTTGCAACGAAGCCCTGACTCTGCAGGCAGCATCTCTGTTGTCCATCTCCCTGGATCCTGCACATTGTGGTCACAGGCCCCTGGTTCACTCAGGCAGAATGTGTAAAAAGGCGCAGGAAACATCACTCTCATCTCATCCCCAAAATGCTACATGTCGGTTGGTGGCTGGAAGAGGAAGTGATCCTTCCTTGGACTCTACATCCTGTTCACCTGCTCTGCTAGGGTCCAGGAGAATGGAGTGCAGGTGGGGAGCCCCTGAGCTCCTCCTAGATGGGCAAAGCCAGGGGGGCTCCCAAGGGATCTAGGGAGCTTGGGGAGCCACTGGCCAATTCCCTGTACTTCCCTCCCTATCTTCCAACTACCCCATGTCACCAGGACCGAGAAGAGCCGCTGCCACGCATGGGCACCCACAGACACTGACACTTCTTGGTTCTTATAGGGCCTCTGGTCTCCAGAACTCGGTCCCCAAGCAGCACCAGCCCAGCAGTAGTGACTCTGTCCCATCAGCAGATCCCTTGCAGCCCCTTGGACTCTCTATCTCTCTCCTGCTGTGAGAAGCTCCTCTCTGCCTTTCTGGGACTGCTGCCCTTGGGACACCTCCATGGAAAGCCCATAAAGGGGATCTGTGTCTCGCAGGAGCAGAGCGGCATGCCTGAGGATCCCTCATGGGCCAGGAACATCTCTGTCACATTTCTGGGCAGCTGCAGACCTCAGGCAGTGGCTGAGTTTGTCACCAGAGGCTTCCAAGGGGGAGGGATGTGTGGCAGGAACGGGTAGGACCTGAGCTGGCTAGCCAGGAGCCGGGTCCAGCTGGGCCTGCAGTGAGCTGGATGGTCACATCTTGGAGCAGTCTCAGACACGCACACCTAAGAGATGAGTGAGGTTAAGCCCAATAAAACTTTACCTACAGACTGTCAAATTTGAATTTTATATAATTTTTCACACGTCATGAATATTTTCTTCATTTTTCTCAACCATTTAAAAATATACAAATTGTTTCTATCTATCTGGTAAACAAAGATGGAAGCTGAATTGGGCCTTGGAACTGTAGCTTGCCTTTGGGGCTTCTTTTTGAAGAGACAGTTTTTGTTTTGTTTTTTTGAGACTGGCCTCAAAACTCCTGATCTCAAATAATCTTCCTGCCTCAACCTCCCTGAGTAGCTGGACTATAGTCCAGTGTGCAGTATCATGCCTGGTTGAGACATTATTTATTTATTTATTTTTTAATTTTATAAGTATAGATTTTAAAATCAGGTTTCATTGCATACTGTTTCTGCAAGCCAACTGTGCTACGGCAGGATCCGTACATGCAGTGTGGTTCAGAATTTATACATTGCTTCCTGTAATTCTGGAGCAGCCCAGGTCAGACTGGGCCTGGCAGGGTGGTGGCCCCAAGAGCTGCACCCAGGCATGGCCGGTCTTGCTATGTACCGGTCTTGCTATGTCTTGCTCTTTCCTAGCTCTTTCCACCCACTGGGCCAGGATGATGAGGGGCTCCTTGGAACCCCCAGGGCCCTAAGGGTGGTCACCATCAAGGCCAAGACCTGGGGTATGTGTGAGAAGTATCAGTATCCAGGCGAAACTTGTTCCCATCTCGTGGTTATATGAATTTCAGGGGGGTCCCTCAGGCCAGGATTGAGGGGACACTATACCCAGGAACAGGACCAGAAGACAGTTGAGAGTGCCAGCTGGGGCCTCCATGGGCTGTTGGTGAAGGTGGGTAAGTGTTTGTTCCCCAGGACCTGTCTTGCCCTCTTCTTCTCTGACTATCTGACCTCTGCCCTGGTGTGCAGTGTGGCTGAACCTACAGGCTGGATGTCCCCACCCCCAGCGTGGACAGTTCTGAGTCAGCCTCCCCAAGTGGCCACTCTATTTTGAAGGTCAGACTACTCTCTGAGGGGCCATTAACCTGGTGTGAAAATCTTAAAATATTGGATTGCAGAAACCCTGCAATGTGGTTTACTTCTGACTATTAGAATCTGAAAAACCGTAAAAGCCACGGTTGCTGAAATCCTGTACCGGAGGGATCTGCGAAAGGAGAGGCTAGCAGGAGCCTGAGAAGACCCTGGTCTGACCACACAGGGCTCTGGGGAAGGGAGCAGATAGTTTAAACTGGACTCCAGCCCAGTCTTGCCTCCATCTACCCTTTCTGGAGAACTCCTACGCATCCTTCAAAAGCCTCCTCAAACTTCTGTGGACCTCTGAGTCCTCACTGATGGGTTTGTTTCTCCTTGCTCCAGGGTGGTCTTGGCACAGAGGGACATCCTCGCCTGACCACATTCTCCTGTGTAGGCCCAGGGCCCAGTCCATAGCCAGACATTTGTGGAGAGCCCTGGCCTGTCCTCCCTAGTTTCCCGGGCCGGCCACCCACCTCTGAGTATATGAGGACCTCTGGGCCCCTCATGAGCCCAGAGGCCCCAGGAGGCTCACGTCACCTTGGCATGGTCTCTCTCTCCACCACAAGGGCAATTTTGTGGAAATGACCTTTTGTCCCAACCAAATACCACCATGGGGAACCACCCAGCTGCCACTTCCTGTTGCTGTGGCTTCACTGGGGACAGAAATCCGTAGGAACAGAGTCTGGAGTCCGGGGCCAGCATGGTCATCATGGGCAGGACTGGCCTGAATGGGGCAGGCGGCGGATACAATAGTTATATCTAACTTCTGCCAGAACCTGGCCTGCACACACATGCCATGCATGCATTCACATGTGCAGAAGAGACCTGTGAGCTCCATGTGTGCACATGCAGGAAGGCATGTGCATACACACACAGGCAGGTGTGTTCTCGTGTAGTTGTGCACACAACGGCCTGTGTATGCTCGTGTGCACAGGTACACACAGCCACACACACATATCCTTCCACAGGAACTGCTCTGCCAGTCTTGGAAGCACACCCAGCTAGGAAGGTGGGACTGGCGGAAAGCAAGGACGGGGCAGCACTGGGGACTGATCCAGCTCCAGGCCAGAACAGGGTGTAAGACAGAAAGCAAATAGCCCATCTTTATGACACTGTCGGAAGCTCACACTCCTGGCTGGCTGGATCAGAGCTGACCAGGCTGGGCTTCCCTTTTCATCCTCTGCCTCCTGCCTGCTCCTCCTTATGCTTGGGTTCTTCTCCAAGACTAACTTGCAACAAAACTTTTCAGTTGGTTTCCTTCTGACTTTGGAACACCTGCTCACGACAAACATGCAGCGTGTTAGCGGTGAAGCTAGACCCACTACCAAGATTCTTGAGCTGCACCCTGGGTTTGAAGAAATCAAATTCCAAATCCAGGACCTTGAATTCCTAGATGGAGGGCAGTATCTTAGCAGCCGTGTTCCAGACACCGTGGGCGGTGGTTGCCAGCCTTGCAGAGGACCTCAGCCTCTCTAGGGCCCTGGGAGCTCCTGTGAAACCTGGAGCAGTAGGTGACAGGGTTGTATTAGGGGGGTAAAATGAGGAGTCACACCCTGAGCACTTTCCTGCAGACAGGAAAGTGCCTTTGGAGATGCTAAGGTCCTTCTTCTCTCACATCCTCATCTTGCATTCATGGGGAACTGAGACCTGCAGCACCCTGATGCTGGGATCCTTCCATCCCCCTGGTCCCACCCTGCCATTTCTTCTTGGGACATCTGGGAGGATGCACGCAGCCCTCCCAAGGAAGCTCTCACCCCGGCAGGGGATAGTGCAGTTCAGGGAGCAGGAAACTATAGGCCTTGCCCACCCAGCATATGCCCAGAGGGCTGAACATCAACGTGGCTGCCAGCAGGCAGGCTCTATGGATTATGGGGTCCCTGGGGCAGCCCACAGCACTGCCAGGCAGCAGGGCCCAGTGCCCAGAAGACCTGGCAAAGCTATTAGGCCTGAAGCACCTTTCCAGCTTAAAAAAAAAAAAAAGCCACAAACTTTTTCTCTAGGCCAAGGATAAATTAGCTAAGGACAAATGCAGCGCGATGATCATTTATCACCGCCAGCCCAGGAGGATCCTGGGAGCCCGTCCTGGCCTGTGACTCAAGGTCAGAAGCCTTGCTTCCCTCATTATTTCTATTTTTAACAATTGCGTTCAGGCCTCCTGCAAAAATAGCAAAAGGTGAGACCATTTCAAGCACTAACATGCTGCCTTTTGTCAGAAAACCCCGGGATGCAGGAAAATGCGGCCAGGACTTCAGCAGTGCGGCTCTGAGTCTCTACTACCTGAGCTGAAGCTGGACCTTGATGATGCCCTGATTTATTGCTAGATAGTACAAGTGGATAAACTGAGGCCAGTGGGCAGGCTGGTGCCCAAGACCATTTGGTGAGCAAGGCCCCAGAGCCACAGGTACTGATGTCACTGCAGGGTAGGGCTGGGACGAGGAAGCAAGACCTGGCTACAGAGCCATGGCAGACAAGGGGGTCCTACAGAGGAACTGTAAGGGCGCAGCCACTGCCAGCTAGTGTCCAGCTTCTCCGCTGCCAAGCACAGGCAACCACCTTTCCAGCAGCCCCTGAGAGTACATCCTTGCCCTGCCCATAGCAGCTGGATGCTGTGCATCACAGGAAATGAGCATGCATCCCTGGGGGCCAGCTGAGGAATGTGGGATGCCCCTGGGGATTCCCTATGTGCCAGGCACATGTGTGGGTACATAGGCGCAAGCCAGGTACATGTGGCACACATGTGAATCAGTGTATGGGGTACATGTGGGCGTGTGTACAAACGTGTGCATGTGTGCACACAAGTGCACATATGCATGGTGCAGGGATGTAGGCACACTTGGATTCACATGCAGATATGTATGCATGTGTATACTTAGGCATGTGTGTGCAGGCATATGGGTGTAAGTGCATGTGCATGTGTATAGCTGCTTCCTGAGACCCAGAGAAAGTGGTTTCTCTGAAGATGTCAGGAGGCTCCTATGGCCAACTGCTCCTCCCTGGGAGCGGGGCATCGCTGAGCAGGGCTGTGCTCACGGTGGAGCCTGGGGCTTCCTCGGCATCCTCCTCCCCACACACCAGCTGCTTCTGCTCACTACCCTCTCATCAGTCTCCGAGGGGTGGCCCACCCTACCATGCTGGAAGGAAGGTTCCCTTATGAGGTCCCTACCTCTCACGGTGGGCATGGTGCCCCAATGTACCTCCGGATTCTTGGAAAAGGCCACATATGGTTCCTAGCTTCTGCGAGCCCAGCCTTACCAGCTGGTCTCCGAGTTGTTCTGTAATGGGTATTTTTCAGGCTTCCTAATTTTCTAACTGCCCACGTTGCCCTCCCTGTCCTGATGATAAAGTCAGGGTGACAAAGTGGCCCATCCAGGCCACTCTGGATGCACTACTGGCCCCATCTCACGATCTGCTCTCTGGGCTGCCCCGTGTGACATGGGTGAGGTGAGCCAGATCCTTATCTTATCAGCTCCCACTGAATACCGGGCTATCCCAGAAGTGCCAGACTCTCCAGGAAAACCTGGGCCCCAGAGTCCTCATTACTCCAGATGCCGCACTGCCAGAGGGAATTCAGAGCCAGCAAAACCAAAGGCTAATGCCCAGGATAGATGGAGGCCAGAGGTCTGAGCTGAGTGCCTTGTCTGGTGTGGAACATATGACTGAGTATGTCTGTGAAGCAGCCTGCGTATCCAGGAGCACCCAGCGTCCCTCTGGCCCATCCCCACCCCCAATAGGCCTCCTTTGTGTTCCCAGGAGAACATCTGAGACCCTGTGGCCCATCTGTGCCAGCAGAGCAATGTACCCTGTTTCCTCTCCTTTGGGCATGGAGGTGTCTTGTACCATATGAGTGGAAGAGACTTTTAAAATTCCTGTGAATGTAATTGTTTTTAAATCACTTGAAAGTAGAATGATCATTTTGCAAGATACTATTTATTACTCAAAGAAGTTGTTAACTACCCACTTGGACTTAAAATATCCACCCAGAAATAGGATTTCATGGAGGTCCGAGCCAGACAGGACAGGGAGCCCAGGGCAGCGGCCTCTCCTAACCTGGGGTTCCTTCCCAGTGAGCCAGGGGAATGGCGGGGGGAGGAGGGGTACATGGATACCTGGACTCAGGCTTTGGCCAGGGACTGCCAGCTAGAAGCTTCAAGTCCCTCCTGGGGCAGTTCAGTGACTGAGTGAGTGGAAAGAAGCCGGACACAAACAGTGAGCTCCATGTGTAGGAAATCTCATAGCAGAAGAAAGGAGTCTGTGGTGTTGGAAATCAAGATGTACCCCTGGGGAGGGGGTGGGCAGGTAGTAACTGGGGAGGCGATGAGATGAAATAATTACAACCCGAAGGTCCTGTCCAGAGCCCAGTGAGCCCGAGCACTGCCCATCCTCCCACCCTGGCTCAGTCTGCCCCTTGCCGAGGAAAGCTGCAAAGGTTTCACCTAACGTAGGCTGAGGCCTTGAAATCTGTCCACCCTCCTTGAAAATCAAGACCCAGAAAGCTGTTTATTCTCATTCACAAGGTGAAGAGATTGTCCAAGTGAAGAAACAAGCAGAAAACAACTTCCAGCCCTGAAGATATTTGTGCTATCACCTGCAAATGTATTTGGGGGGAGGTGGTGTTTTCAGCATTTGAAGGATGAGAAGGTGAATTATGACTTATGAAAAAAAGTACTGGAATATAATATGGTTATTTGAAAAGAGCTTTCAAGATGACTTAGCTCTTGAGGAAATAATGCTGATTGTAAGTGAAAACAAGTTGCCAGAAGTCACACAGTGCCGGATTGGGTGAGTGAGGTGGATGAGGACACACCACTATGTTTTAATTTGACAGAAATTGATGTACCTGGAGGGATGTGTGACACAGAGCGTTGTAAGGATGGAAGAGGACACCTGTTTCTTAGCCTATTTTCTTCACACAGAATTTCTTAAATAATAAACCCTTATAATATTCAGGGTTCACAGTAGTGTTCCTATATATAAACTTAGTGTGCATAATTCCATCAAGGTCAAAAAACACAATCAACATTTCCCAGCTGTTGGATCTTGACTGACACATTTTTCCGGCTTGAGAAGAACTGGGTGATTTCCATTGAGAACTCTGAACCTTTGCCTCAGGACCATAACCATAGACCTAGATTTCATCTTCTAAGATGACGTTTCTCAAAAGGCTGGACTCTGAAGTGATAAGGTCACGCAACTCCAGTGAAATGTGTTGTTCACGATCCGTGCTTTAGGGCGTACTTTCTCGCAGCTGTAGTTCACAACCAACTGCACTGAACAAGTTGAAACTTGTCACACACTCTTACTAAGGTTCAGCCGACCACTTCTATAATGAAGATCCCTGCCTCTCTGTTCAGTGGTGCTCAGCAGCTGCATTCATTGTATTTTTGATCATGCCTTGTAAGCATTGTTGCAGACATGAGCAATGTAGAAATAACAACGTAAGAATGGTGGGTGTGTGGTGTCTCAAAGTGATCCACAGTGTATGGTTTTGCTAACACAAAAGAGGGCAAAGGTCTACAATGAGCAGCCAGCTTGTGAGATCCAGGTGAAACCCAGGCGAGTAACAGCAGTGCAGGCAGGGAGGAGGCTGGGAGCAGGAGTTGAAGAGGCCTCTCACTCGTGGTGGGCTGAGCAGGGCCTGCAACCTGGGCTAAGTCTCCTACTCAGGATTGTCATAATTAAAGAAACAAAGATCAATGATACTAACATTCTCCAAAATGATGATGGAGAAACTAATTACTGAGAAAAAATTGTTGAGATAATGGAGAGTGAGGTGTGTGCACATAAATATTTTTCCTTTTAATCAATTGTGATTAGAAGAGCCGATGCCTGGAGCTTGGGCCTGGGGAGGAGACGCTGGCCTTTCTCTGCTGTCTTGGCCATTACTTAACCAGGGGGCTGACAGCAAGAAACAAATCATTGCTGGTTCATTTTATGGCTCATTAAGCAAGCATAGCAGACACCCATTACCGCTTTTTGGCATTAAGGAGATTTTGAAACGTATGCATTGCTAATGACACTGGAATTAGCAAAGGTCAGAGCGAACATTAATGGAATTCTTAGAACATTAATGGAATTCTTATCCGCACAGCCTAAGTGGATCCATTTCCTCCTCCTGGTAATGGTGTGAGTGCTATTAAAAGCAAAGCTGGAACCCACACAATGAGGGATGGAGTCTGGATGAGGGACCTAGAGCAGGCTGAGGCACCAACCCCCACCCAGGGTCCTCTGGGAGGGGCAGGGACCCAGGCAGGACGGACCTACCCGATGCTCTGGCACTCACCTAGGGTCCCACAGGATGTGGGCAGGATGGACCTAATGATGGTTTTCACCAAAATGGAGTTGCTAGGATGAGGGCAGGAATCCTTCTTAAGCTCTGGCCTTGGGCACCAGGACATGCTGCAACTCTTCAGGTCCTATGGCCCCTTAGAGACCCTTGGGCATCCATATGTCCCTCAGATAGGGCCTTTAACCTAGCCCTGTGACCCCTGAGCTTTCCTCCAAGTGGGTACTGATGTGGCAGACTGAGTCTGCCGTCTGTGGATGCCTCTTGCACCCTCCCCAGCAGCAGCCCTGAAGATCAGGGCTCTATCAGGGCTGCCAGCTGCCTGAGGTTTTGACCTTTGCACACTCATTTCCAAGTCAGGACCAACCAGAGAAGTGAATGGGCTCCTCAACCCATTGCCCAGGATGCCCAGGGTTGGTCTTTGGTTTGGTGCTTTTGCTTCCAGCCATGGCCAGGGTATGGTATCACTGTAGTCTCCTGCTCCCCTCCCTGTGCTGACCTAGCTACCTCAGGCCCCTAACACTGCCTCCCTGTGGTGCCATTTGGGGGTCTTTGTTGCCACCAGGCACCCCAAATGCCCAGCCATAAATTATGAAGAATGTAGACATTAGATCTGAGAAAACTTGCAGCCTCAGACACTGCACTCTGGGAAGAGGAAGGCAATTTCTCTCTCATCTGCTGGCTATGCTGTGTCACCAGGTGTCGTGAAACCCAACTGGGTGAGCATTATAAAACAAGGGTTGAGGAAGGCAGTGCCTGGTGTCCTCATAGGGAATCTACTCACACTTGGCTGTAGATTACATTAAAAATACAATCCTAGTTGGAGGGTGGTGAGCACTGTAAGAAGCTTGTAAATTGTATGGTGTTATGAGTGGTCAAAGAAAAAATAGAGCCTACTTCCTATACTGGTACTAATGGAGATGTGAGTGTCATTCGACCAAGCCTCAGGATACCCATGGAGCTGACCCAACATCATACCCATGCAGACCACAGACTGGCCTCTGCTCCCTTCAGTCCTGGGGCCCTGGGCTTTTCTGCATTCTGCAAAGCCTGTAGACAGGCAGCTCCACATCTGCCTGGGAACTGTGAGCAGTTTAGGTAGGGTAAAAGGGCTTCTCTCTGGTCTTTGCTCAGCCAAGAAGGGCTCTGCTGTGCCCTTTGAGGACCTTCATGGCCACACCTGGGGCAGCCTCATGGGTCCCCAGTTAACACTGGGCCTCTGGTGCTCAGTCTCAGTATCAGCTTCACAGAGAAAGGAGGGCTAGGGGGCTCATGCACTGGCACAACCTCCTAGGACACAGGGAAAATACCCACGGGAGGTGAGGACCTGCAGTTTGATGTAACCCTCTCTGGACATTGCAGTTCCTCTGATGTGAATTTGCTCTGAGCACTGCAGTGTGAAAACCACTGACTGAGTCCTTGAGGGGCAGGATTTACCCATTGCAAATGAGAGGCTCTCCTCAGCATCCCACCTCACATGCCCAGGGCACTGCTGAGTGGGCCCACAAGGGGGTGGGGGGACAGACAGTCTGTCTAGGGTGAAAGACACATGATGGTCACACAGTGGCCAGAGACAAGCACCCCATGCCCCTCCTAGCTAGAATGTTACCTCTTGGGACAAGAAGAGGCAGGCCAGGGTTGCAGTGCAAGGGGCCAAGGACAGTCCTGGTCCTCACCTGCAGCTCTTTTGAGGAGCACAGCCTGGCTGGGGCACAAGGGAGGGGTCTGATCCAGGACAATGGCTTCAGACGACCCTTATCTGCCAGGTTCTGGGAATTGGGGATTGCCCGTATTCCAAAAAGCCCTATAGCATGGGCAGTAGTTGCCTCTGAGAAAACCCATTGTTCAAGCCCATGTTTGGAATGAGATGGTCCACACTGGAGACCCAGGCCACCTGGTCCTTGGAGTAGGCATGTAAATGGTAAAAGTCAGGAAGTCAGGAAGACATCTTTAGCTGCACAGCTTGTCGACAGCAGTGTCCACAGAAGTGTCTGAAGACACTCAGGAGTTCCTGCTGACTGACCACACCTTCCCACAAGGACCAGCTGGTGATCCACTGGAGTCCGTGTGACACTGCAGATGGGCCAGTGGTGTGGAGTTTGTTCCTGGGCTCTCAAGAAGTTTGCCTTCCTAAGAACTGAGGAGAATTCGAGTGATAGGAGGTGCTGGATGGGCCTGGAGTGGGGTGACACCCTCAGAGCCAGGGCCTTGCTCTCACCCACAAGTTTGTCCTTCAGGGTTATTATGGAAGTTCCCGCTCTAAGGTGAATGTTAGGTTTCCACACAGGTGGCCAGGGAAGACAGCAGGAGGGAGATGGGAAAGGTGCCATCAGGAAGCCTGAGGGCACCTCCACTGAGTGCTGCACGGGAGTTGAAGGAGCACTTGGCTGCCTGGATCACTGATTTCACTGATTTCCTCGTCTCCTGGTAAATGGGGCCGGGAGCTTCTTTTATTTTGCAGATGAAATGTTCCTGGATGATCTTCCCTGCATGTCAATGGAAGAAGGTCTCAATTTTACCATTTACATGCCTACTCCAAATCTCTCCTGAGGAACCGTTCAAATTAGGCATAGAAGTGAACACACCTGGAGAGGGACTGTTCTCTTCAGCACCTCATGATTAGGTCTCTGTGTCCTTGAGGTGGCCAGGGCCATGCAGATCTACGAGTGTGTGCACTGTAGGGCTGGCACAGGGCTTGACCTGAGAAATGCAGCCTGTGTCCTTCATGTGCAGGAATTCACACATCCACTCTGGGCAGAGAGCAGGGATCAGGTCTGGGGAATGCATCTCTGCCTTACTCTGTGGGACTGGGCACCTGGCTGAGGCTGCCCTTCTAGAATACCTGTCATTCTGGGTAAGTGACTGGTCTAGGTGAGTGCACATTGCAGCCACTCCCAGAGCTGTTAAAGAATGGAGCCAAGTGGTAAACAGAACCTAGCAAGGATGGGACAGGAGAACCTATGAGCACCCAGGGAGTGGCTGAGATCTCCAGGTCCACCTGCCTGATAAAGCCAGCCTTCACTAAGCTTTAACATTCATCTTGTCTGACTTTGTTTGGCTTTTGTTCTATTATTTGGAGCCAAAAGATCTCTAGTTTTTTGTTTGTTTGTTTTGTCTTTATTGCAACAGGATCTTGCTATGTAGTTTAGGCTGGCCTTGAACTCATGGTGAATCTCCTGGCTCAGCCTCTCAAGGTCTGGAATTACAGGTGTGCACCACTATGCCTGACCAGATCTCTAGTTTTGGGTCATGTAAGAGTGATATTCTTCCACTTTGTATCAGATAAACTTGAGATGACAGTGGGCAAAGTGACTTTTCACCCTGGAAAGAGCTGGTGCAGCCTCCATGAGCTCCCATGGTCTCAACCACTCATGCAATGCCTTTTGCTCACAAGCTTTCATGAACAGGGAGCTCTCTAAGAGAACTCATTCAATGCAGATAGCAAGGCTCTGCCAGCAAGAATTTCACACAGTAGGTTCACGCAGCAGGTTCACCCACTTCACTTTCATCTCTTATGCATCACAGACCTTAGCACCCTCTTTACATTGGCCACTAGGAAGCTCACAGTCATGTAAATGCCCCAATCAAGCAACCAAATGTGAACCTGCAGAAAGACTTCATTGTGTAGATGTTCCGCTGGCTCTATTATTTTTCTCTATTTCCTGTCACTTTGACCCTCTTAGGTCTGTTTCAGTATTTTGTAGCATATACATCTTGGGTGGGCCAGTGTGGAAGAAGGTGGGAGATACATCAGGCCAGTGAGAATCCTGTTTAGGTGTAAGGGTATGCTGGTGGCAGACAACTTGGCTCTGATGGCAGAAACTTCCTGTTAGAACTCATCTCATTGGCTCTTTCTAAAGAAGAGTGAAGAAGAAATGGAGAGATTCCTAGATACATATGAATTGCCAAAACTGAGCCAAGAAGACTTAAAAATCTTGAACAGTCCAATAACAGGCAATAAAACTGAAGCAGCATTTTGAAAAATTAACCAACTAAGCAAAGCACAGGACTTGATGGAGTCACAGTTGAATTCTACAAGAGCTTCAAGCAAGATCAAACACCAATACTTCTCAAACTTTTTAATAAAATTAGGAGGGAAGGAGCACTTCCAGAATTGTCCTTGGAAACCAGCATTATCTTGACTCAAAACTAGATCAAGATACAAACAAAAAAGGCAACTATAGGCAAGTTTCTATAATGAACATAGTCACAAAAATCCTTAAGATATTGGCAAACAGAATATAACAAATCATCAAAAATGTTATACTCCATGACCAAATAAGTTTCATTACAGGGATACAAGGATGGTTCAATACATGCAAATTAATAAATATAATTCATCACATAAACAGAAGCAAGTAAAAAAAAAATCACATGATTATCTCAATAGATGTAGGAAAAGCCTTTGACAAAATTCAACATCCATTCATGATGAAAGTCCTGAAGAAAATAGGTATAGAAGGTGTATATCTCAAGATGATAAAAATCACTTATGACCAACTTACTGTTAACATCATATTAAATGGGGAAAAGCTGGAAGCTTTCTTTTTAAAATTAGGAATAAGACAAGAATGTCCACGATCACCACTGCTAATCAACAGTCCTTGAAACATCAGCCAGAGTAATCAGGCAACAGAAAGAAATAAAATGGATACATATAGGAAAGAATGAAGCAAAAATATCATTATTTGCAACCTAATCCTTTACTTACAAGACTCCAAAAAACTGCACTCCTAAAATTGATAAAATTCAGCAAAGTACCAAGAAATAAATACATAAAAATCAATAGCATTCCTGTATACTAATGAACTCAATGGAAAAGCAATTGGGAAAACAATGCCATTAATGATAGCATCAAAAAAATTAAATACTTAGGCATTAACCTAACTGAGCAAGTGAAAGACCTCTACAATGAAAATTACATCAGACTGGAAAAGGAAATCAAGGAGGACATCAGAAAATGGAAAAATGTCCCCTGTTCATGGATAGGCAAAAGACTATATTTGATGACTCTATTTCCAAAACTGATATATAGATTTACCACAGTCCCGATCAAAATACCAATACCATTTTCCACATAGCTAGAGAAAACAAACCTAAAATTTATGTGAAATCAGAAGAAACCTAGAATAGTAAAAGCAATCCTGGGTTACAAAAGCAAAGCAAGTGGCATCACATACCCAGATTTGAAGTTATATTATAAAGCTACAGTGATTAAAGCAGCATGGTATAATTCATAGCTATGTATTAATAAAGCTAACTCAAGCAATATCTAGCACTTTCAAAGAAAAAAAAAAAAAGCATAGTACTGGCACAAAAACATGGATATGGATCAGTGGACCAGAATAGAAAGAGCAGAAACAACCCCAGGCACATACAGTTATTTGATCTTTGACAAAGGAGTTAAAAAATACACTGGAGGAAAGTAAGCTTCTTTAATAAGTGGTGCCGGGAAAATTGTTTATCCACATGCAGAAGCCTAGACCCATTTATCTCACCATCACTACACTAAAATAAAAAAGGATCAAAGAGCTAAATGGTAAAATAGGAACACACTCTGCTGGAAGATAAAATAAGCACAACTCTTGAAGACATAGGAGTAAGCAAGGACTTTCTGAACAAAACCCCAATGGTGTAAGAAATAACACTAATAATCAACAAATGGGATCATATCCAATTAGAAAGCTTCCTCACAGCAAAGGCAACAAGCATCAGAGTGAGGAGACAATCTCCAGAATGGGAAAATGTTTTTCCAGCTATTCCACAGTCAAAGGACAAACGTTAAGAATCTATAAACAACCCCCCCAAAGTTAGACCCCCCAAAATAGAAGACCCAGTCAAAAAATGGGCAGCTGAAATGAATAAACACTTCTCAGAAGAAGTACAAATGGTCAATGAAAAAGTGCTGATCAGCCCTGGCCATCAGAGAAATGCAAATTAAAACTACACTGAGATATCATCTTAGCCCAGAAAGAATGGTCATTATAAAAAAATCTAAAAATAATAAATTCTAGGGGTTGGAGATTTAGCTCAGTGGCACAGCACCTGCCTGGCAAGCGCAAGGTTGTGAGTTCAATTCTTGGTACTGGAAATAAGCTGAATAAAAATAATAAATTCTGGCAGTGATGTAAGGGAAAAAGTACTCTACTACACTGTCGGTGGGAATGCAAAATAGTACAACTACTGTAGAAATCCATATAGAGATTCCTCGAAAAACTAAAAATAGAGCTTCCATTTGACCCAGCTATCCCCCTCCCAGCTATCTTCCCAAAAGAGTTAAAAATCATTATATTACAGTGATACATACACACTCAAGTTTATAGCAGCACAATTTATAGTAGATAGATCTTGGAAACAGCGTATATGTCTATCAACAGATGAATAGTTAAGGAAAATGTGGTATTTATACACAACTGAGTACTATGCTGTCATAAAGAAAAATAAACTTCAGCCTGTAGTAGGTAAATGGATGCAACTTGAGAATGTAATGTTAAGTGAAATAAGTCAGACACACAAGCTCAACTATTTCATGGCTTCTCTTCTATGAGAAACTATGTATCTATATCTATATATCTACTAGGAAGAAGTTTAAATACTTCCCCAAATTATATATTCTGTTGTTTTAAAAAGATTTCAATATATATGCTAATTTGTTTCATTTATACTAAAAGTTTATCTTAGTTTGTTGAAAAGAGAGTTTGCCTTACTATCTACTTGTTTCTTTTTTATAAGAACCTTTTTGGTTATGTCTTCCACATTGAAGATAATACACAGTAACAGTGGTAATGATACACAGTGATAACTATTGCTAGTCTCTTATTTGGATATGAAAATATATTTTATTTTTTCATAAAATAAAAAGGATAAACAAATTTTTCTAAGTTGGAAAAAGGAAAAGGGAGACAAATGATCTGAGGTGAGCGGTCTCAGATCTGCTGGGGAGGCCAGGCCACCTGCACCCGTGCTCCTGAATGGGGATGGCCAGGGGTGCTGGGACCTTGTTCTCAGAGGTGGTGTTGGTGGTGCTTCATGGGTGACCTGGGGAAGGGGATTCATGGTTCAGAATCTCTGCTTTCAAGTAATTTTAAGGCAGGCCAGGTTAGTGCTTGGGTGCAGAAAGGAAGGGCGGCTGGCCTAGGTTGGCACCTGGCCCCAAGCAACGCCTGGCCCCTGCCTGGCCCTAGGGTGGCTCTGCCCAGCCCCTGCTTGTGAGCTCCTCTCCACTCTGACTTTGCTGTGGCCACAGTGCTTCTGTCCTTGCTACTGACTTCTCCACCTTGCTCTACCCATGTCCTTCTGGGCAGGTCACCACTCTCCCAGGAAAAACCAAAAGAAAGAAAACAGGGAAATACAACAAAGACTTAGCTACAAAGTACAATCTCTGTTCCTTTCTTCCTCAGGGATAGTCCTCCCAAATATTAAGTGGGCACACAGTCACCTGAATTTTGGGTATATTTCCCAGCCTTTGCCACTGACACAGGTTGGCGACTAAGTTACAGATAATGATATGGAAGCAGGAGTGTTATCGAACAGCTTTTGTAGACCTCTTTCCAAGCTAGGTAGTCAGCAGATGTGAGGGCTGGAGCTCCAGCAGCCACTCTGGGAGGGGTGTGTGTGTGGTGGCCATGAACTAGGTGGGTGGGGTGGAGGGACAGAGTGTTTCTGGCTTGAAGTCACTGTGAGCTTCATGCTCGCCATGGTGCAACCTCCACACTTCCTGTGCCTGGAAGAAAATTCTCTGTCTGGTTTCAGCCACTGCTATTTTTGGTTCTGTTTACACAGCGGAACCTGACCATAGGGACTACAAATACTGGGCAGGCTGCAGTGTCACGAGGCCGTCACTCCTCAGCCTGATGCCCTGTGCCTACGTCAGCGCCCCAGTTCCATAGGCCCCCTCTGTCTGCATGCCCACCAGCATTCAGGAGCAGGCTCCCACAGGTCCTCACAGGCCCACAGTGTCTGCTTTGGTTCTCTCCAAATTTCCCAATGTGTGCAATTCTTGTAACAGTTCCCTCTCTACCCCAGAATAATTGTTCTGACCTTACAATTTTAGAAAAATCAACTGTGGGACATGGTTCAACATCTGCTGTTCACTGTGGGTACCCAGGACCTGAGGTCTGCAAAGTTGGAAACACCTTGCCTGGCACTCACAGGCTGCCTGTCACCTGGTGTGGACAGACAGCCAGGCAGGCAGAAGCCTCCAGGGAAGACTGTGGGAAGGACAGGGCAGCTGCCATCTGGCCGGCCTGCAGGGCTCCTCATAAGCAGCAACTCATCATGCTGTATCCCCAGTGGCCCGCTGAGGTGGCTACCATCACCCTAGCTTTGCAGGTCAATTGAGGTGACTGCCTACGGCCACACAACAGGTCCTACTGACCTTGGACCTGAACAGTGTCTGCTCTATAAACTGGCTTTGAAGGTAGCTCCAGAGGCCAGACCCAGCACAAGCCCTGCCCTCTGTGTCCTCTGAGGGATGCATCTTCTGTCCACAGAGGTCTGAGCTTCAGGTGGGTAGAAAGAGCTTGGCCCAGGCCAGAGATGAGCCCATAGGCATAAAGTGCCATGGCTCCCATGACAGAATACTGTGCGTGAACAGCGGGTCCAGTCAGATCCAGAGAGAGCTCTGGCCATGGGATGTAAAGCAGAACCAGACAAAAACTGCTGAGAAAGCTCTGCTCTTAGGCTGGACCTTCAGAGAAGGCAGATGTTCTTCCTAGACCTTCTGTGTCATGACAAGCAAGCCACTGGCTGTGAACCACGAGGCTGCCTGAGGAAGGGAGCTCAGATTGTGCTGGAATCCACAAGCTGCTCCATCTCTCACACCAGGCTGGGAGTCACACTTCATGTTACAGCTGCAGGTCCTCCAGCAATGCATGTTTCTTCTTTACTTATGCCCCAGAAGCAGTGCTGCCCATGTGGACTCCTTAGTGCCAGGGGAATGGGCTCAGCAGCAGGGATGCAAACTGGAGGCCACAGATAGGGTCCTCAGTCCAAGGGAAGTGAAGAGCGATCCACTGGAACACTGTCCCCTCCTTTCCCATGGGTCAGTCTTGAGAGGACTCTGGTTCGCCACTGGGCCACAGCCCCTCACCTCAGCGGCCCCACCTGCTGTCTGTGGCCTCCATCTAGAGCAGATCATTCCTGCACTTTAACTCCCCCTGCTCTGGGGAGGACTTGAGGAGGGGACATCCAGCCCAGGCATTTGCAGACCACTGTGGCTTGTGATGGGATAGAGTTGGGTCACACTCCTCAGGATGCAGGCCCAAGACTGTGGAGCTATGAAGTTTCTGGGGTGCTGGAAGTAGAGGGGCATTGCTTTCCCAACCCATTGAGTCTACCCTGACAGAAGATTCTCAAACAGGGACAAAGGTCTGGAGAGGAGCAAAGACACCAGTAAGCTGTGGGTGCTCCCAGTCACATCCATCCGCATAAAGCCCAGAGGACAGGGAAGCGGGGGCAGAAGCCTGGTCAGAACAGTGGACAACAGTTGCCCCTCTGGCCTCCAAGGTAGAAGCAGCTAGGATGTGGCACAAGCCCTGCAGCCTTGGGCTGGTTCACAAGAAGGGGTCATTGCCCATGCAGGCTGGTATGAGGGGCCTCTCCTTACTGGCAAGAAGGGTCAGTCTTTGGGTATGACTCTATACCATGAGAAAGATCAAATGCATTTGTTCTCATTTTTTATTTGAAAGCAATACAGTTCCAACCCATTGTTGAAGGCTTAAGACTCTTCCCACTTCAACATCCTTGTTACATGGTTAGTACCCAGGCTGGATCACAAAGCCACGCAGGTGACTGGAAAGCCCAGGGCTCTACTGTTCTTAGGATGGATCACAGATCTTGGACTCATTCTACAATGATGGGGAAAGAAAATCAGCTGGCTCAGTGGAAGACAGTTATGACTGTTGAGCTTCCCTTCACAAGAAGAGACATTTTCAGAGCAAGGACACAGGACCTCTGAGAAATACTGACTTCCAAGTCCTGAATATGCCAGTTGAACATCAGCCAAAGATGTCCCAAGAGGCAAAGCAAAGTCAGAGGACCTGGGCGGTGATCAGCAGCATCAAAGATGGAGCCTACCTGGTGGACACCTGGCCAGCAGCTGGCTATAGAGGGATGTCTTGCCCAGGACTGGAGGAAGGAAGTCCTCTATGGTGGCCATGCAGCAAAGAGCACAGGCCAGGCCTGCTGCAGCGAGAGATGCCAGGGGCCAGCAGGAGCTTTCCAGGGAGGGCAACAGCTAATGATTCCACATGGTTGTGAGAGAAGCACAACCTTGGTGGTGACCTTGAACTGGCTCCTTGCACTTCATACATTCTGGGTGACTGTGCCCCCGAAAGGCTTGCCGAAATCCTGAATCTTGAGTGGTGGAGCTAGGATGTGGAGCTGTGGGGAGATGATGAGGTTCTAAGGGCAGGGATGTGTCCTTCCAGGGCAGACACAGTGAGAAGGTGGTGAGGAACCAGCCCTCATGGAACAGATGCAGAATCTGTCAGCACCTTGATCTTGGACTTCCTGGCCCCCAGAACTGTAAAAAATAAATTTCTGTCATAAGCTACCTAGTCTGAAGTATTTTGTTATAGAACATGAACAGACTAAGACATCCATCAAAAAGGACAAAAGAAGAGGAAAATTGTGAGAAATAAAAGTTCTTAGCACAAATATAAGGAAACATAAACGTGGTATGACTTCAAAGCAATAATGCAGTATAAAAAAACAAAAAAAAATCTTCTTGACCTTAGTACTGGGAATATGTCCTCTCAAAAGGCTCAGGGGAAGGCTAACCCTGTGGTTTCTGCATACTATTCACAGGGACCCATGAGGGCTAAAGTATAGTTACAGGATAACATGTACATTTTATCAGCTTCCAAACTAAAAAGCACCAGCTAGGAGTTGGGAAATAGAGGAGAGGGAAGGGAGGGTAGCAGTCCCCTTGATTATACAGCAGGGACCACCAGACACTCAAAATGAGCCGAGAGACAGCCTTGAGCATACTGATTTGTAAGGCTACAAAGGGAAGCAACAGACACACTACTAACCTCTAGCACGGTTGCCCCTGGATGCATGGAAAAGGAGGAGGAGGAAGAGGGGCAGGAGGAGGAGGAGGCTGAATCTTGACTCCTGGGTGGCATCTGTCCTGTACAGGTGCAGATGTCTGCTTGCTTCTGTTCCACCCCAGTGGCTCCACCTGCCGTGGTGGCTGTGGACCTGCCTCAGTGGCCCTTTCACCCTCGTGGCTGTGCTTCTGTTTATTGGCTTCTTTTCCACCCTTCTCATTTGCCAAGGTCCTCTTATGTTGAGGCCCTGTAAAACAGCTTTTCTTTATTAAAATCCATTTATTCCCAAGCTCTTAGACAGGGTTATAAATATTGGTTTAAAACATTAAGCGGGGATTATTGATAAAAATATAAAATAGAAAATGTTTCCCAAGGAAATTTCATCTAAAAATAAGCTCGTCTCCACTTGAGGGGACTTGGGGACCTGTGTCAAGGTGAAAGCCATTCTCAAGCCTCTTCTGCAAGTATTCCCAGGAATTAGCCAGGAATAGATTTTTAAAAATCAGTGACGATGGAGTGCGAGTACCTCAGAAGAAATGTGCATATAAACAGGTCTCCCGGCTAGGGAAAGCAAAATTCTGCATAAATAAGATAAACCAAGTCTGAAGGTACCACTGGTGGGCATTAGGGGCTGGCCACCCAGTGTGGATGCTGGATGGGGCTTGGAAAGTCCAGGCTGAAGGGTCCTATAGGTGTTTACTTTCTGTTTGCATTGGTCCCTGTGACTTTGGAGAGCCTGTCAGCTGAATCATGAAGGAAAGGCGAGGAAGCCATTCTTGTCCCCAGTTCCTCTTGCCTAGGGCCACATGCTGTGACACCACCCAGTTACAAGGATCAACAGGCCAAGTCAGTGTTACCTGCACTTGGTCTCCTCCTCCACTTGCAACTATGGAAATTGCATCATAGCACTGTTAAATACCCTAGAATTATAACTAATTCTAATTAGCCAATAAAATCTTAGTGTACTATAATCTTGATCGACCAGAACCCATACGGTCATAATTATACACTGTATTCCTTTTTTTTCCCTTTGGTCTTTTTGAGACAGGATCTCACCCTACAGTTCCGGCTGGCCTTGAATTTACTTTGTAGCCCAGGCTGGCCTTGCACTTGCAGCAATCCTTCTGCCTCAGCCTCCCAAGTGCTGGGATTATAGGTGTTTGCCACCACACCTGGCTATACTCCCTTTAAAAGGGACAGGTCAAACAGAAGTATGATGGACAGCCCAACTGTAATACCTATCACAGCAGCACACTTGGCTGGTGTAAATCCACCTTGGCCTCACAGTGCCTTCCCTAGAAGGCAAGACATGTTTAAATGTCCTGGAGACTGCTCTGTCTGACTGGCCCCTTCCTCCTGGACCTGCTGGCATTTAAACACTGGGCTGTTGGCTTGTTCAGCATTCCTTTACCTGTTTTGCTATCTCTCATGACTATTTCACTCATCTCAGGTGAAAGGTGACACTTCCTCTGTGGGCCACATTTGGGTCAGGGCCCTGAGTCCTCCGACTAGCCCTGACCTTGGGCTGTTCCGTCTGGCTTTAGCAGGAATCCTGCTGGGCCAGTTTAGCGAAAATCCCCCACCCTTGATATCTGATCCTGTGCCTCACCCCACCTGGGCCTACCTTTGGCAGAAACCCTGTCCACTCCGTCTTTCAGAGCCCCCTAGTTTCCTCCTAGTGATTTCCCACTCCACCCCTTTGTGGGAGTGGCTGTACATCCCCACTTTTCCTGTGTATTCAGAGTTGAGCTGGAGTGCTTACCTCTACAAGGCCCCTTGAATGGACTCACTTGCGCCACTCTTCACCAATATCTGGATAGTATTTTAATAGAGATTAGAACAGGAGCCCATCCCCCCACATCGCTGCTTACACCCCACACCGAAGTACCCAGAGCTCAGGAAATACAACCAGATGACAGGCTGGGGTATCCGGGAAAAGCGGCATGGGGCTAAGAGACATTAGTGCCAGCAGCAAGGGTGGATAGAGACAATCCCACCTCTCCAGAAATCACTGCACTGCCAGCCCTGATCTCTCTGCACCTCCCTCTAAAACTACACCACAGCCCACCTCTCCATAGTGAGGCCAGTGCCTGGCCAAGGCCACACCCGCACCTGTCCTGCCTCCTCTCCCCAATCTTGGGAAGGGGAAGTGGGCCACTCTGGGCTGGGACTGGTTGGGAGTAAAGTCACACACCTCGGCTTGCTCTGGCCACATTTGGCCACCACAGCAGGCCTCCAGGGCCTGTTACCTCCTCTGCAAGTGACCACCCCCATTCCGCTGCGAGCAGTTAGCCAGCTCCCGGCTAATTCCCTGCAGGAGTGCACTGGACTGTCCCCTACTACACACCTCAAGCTCACTTTTCCTCCCCCAGCTGGGCGGAGCCCTGTGCAGCATCACCGCAGGACATCCTTGTCACCCTAGTCGCCACAGGATACCCTCATAGTCTCCCGCCACCCCCAGGAATAGCGGGACACCCCTGGTCACTCAAGACAACCCTGGTCTAGCGGGGGCATACCCCATCATCCCCGGCCGACGCGGGACACCCGCTGACCCAGCAAATAGCAGGTGGTCCGGCAAGGGGAGCTCTGCCTGGGTGTGAGGACTGCGGCAACCAAGAAGAAGTCGTGGGATGCGCTGGGGAAATTCGGGAGACTGCTGGCATTTATTTTAAAACTAGTATTTACCACGTCTTGCGAACAAGAGAAACTGCTCAAAAACCACACAGCTGCACCGACCCAGAGACTGGGGAAGGTGCACGTCCTGCTTCGACCCCGCCGCGCGGGACGGCTCCTGCGCACGCGCAGAACAGAAGGGTCGGGAGCGAGGCAGCAAGAGCCGAGGGGCGGCGTCCTGCACACGCGCAGAGCGGTGAACCCGCGAGCCTGGCCGAGGGGACAGCGAAAGAGAGAAGGGTTGAGGAGATCAGGGAGGCGGGGAGGTCGCGCGTAGTCAAAAGCAACTCTGGGAAGGGGGCGGGTCAAAATCGGAGTCGGGCAAGCCGAGGAGTGGTTCCTTTGTGGGCAAAGAACTCTGGGAGCCGGAGTCCACTCAGGGAGGGAGAGACTTGCGCTCGTAAATTGCAGCGACGGCGCGAGGCAAGGCGGCGGGATGGGAATTGCGCAGGCGCGGCTGCGGCGGGGGTGGGGGTTGCTGCGCAGGCGCCTAGAGGCTCCGTCCTCTGAGGCCGCGTGATGCTTAGGTCCCCGTGTATCCGAATATGTGGCCTAACCTCGGCCACCGCGGGTCTTTCCGTGGCATTGCACCTGGGGCAGCAAGGCCAGACACTCCCAGGTTGCCTGGGAGATCCGTGCCTGTCCCTCCCCGGCTGCCCGCTGTCTCCCTAATACAGGAGAATAAAACTCCCAACCTGAACGATCTCTAAGACGAGTTCGTGTTCTCTAAAATGGAAGAATGAATTTTAGGAACAACGGAGGTTAAGAGCAGAATATATTTATTGAGGGAAAGAAAGCTTCTGTCCAAGAGAGGGACAGAAGGGGGCCCGAGTGGGTTGCCAAGGACCCTGCCCTTCCCAGGGACTTTATAGAGCAATACCCCTAGGTGAGGCGGGTCCAAGAAAGGGGGAAAATGGGAAATTACAAGGTGGGCATGAGGTGGGACAAAACTATGGTCAGCCAATAAGATTACAAGTGTAATAGTTCTGGTAAAATTGAGTAAACTGGGATCAAATGGGGAAGCGAGTCACGTGGTAAGCGGGCATGAATACAGAACAGGGGCTTTTCCTGTAGCGGGTGGGGCTAGTGACCCTGGCTTTTTGAAGGTGATTGTTACTTATTTGGAGTATCAGTCCATGATGTTCACACCTAGGGAGGTATGTAGGTGCATTTGTTTAGTCCTTTTGTCTTGAGGTCTGGCCCACGGGTATCTTACCTTGTCTTTCATGTTGGCTCCTTGGAGGGCTTGGCCCTGTCTGACTGCCTATAATATTTCTGTCTAACTCAGCTGCCTATAACATCCACCAACGCTTGCCCCCCAACTCCCCCGTGGCTGGGCTACTCTCGGTCCCTCTTTTTCTGGGGTCACCGATGTCCCCCTTCTGCCTGTGGTAGTTCTCGAGGAGTGAGGGCTGTGCTTTTCCTTGATCACAAGGACCTCATCATTTCTCTCAGTGAAAACTTACTGAACAACTGGTTGGGGCAAAATGTGCGCTCTAGCCTGGCGGGTTAGTTTCTGCTTTCATCTCAGTAGGAATCCTAGGGATGTATAGAAGTTAAATAGGGGACCATTGACGTGTTCCCCCAGTATTTTAAAGACACTTGTAGGCGTTCAGCAGCCCCATAGTGAAGCTGTTGTTGCTGTCCCGTTTACTATTTTGATGATTTTGGACTTGTTGGAGTGGCACTGTTGAGTGCCTACTGGCCAGATGGCCTGTGCATTTTATCCTTGGTACCAGAATCCGGGGAGTAACCACGTCTTAAGGACTCTGCAGCAGGCAATGTTCTAACGTTTTTATGGAGTCGAAATGAGACCGGAGAAGGGAGGTTGGTGGCAGGAGAGGGCTGAGGGGCTGGCCCCAGAGCGACCGGTTCAGCAGCTAAGCTGTGATGGCTGGGCCCCTCTGGCTCATAAGGAATCTTTGCCGGATAGAGAATGGTCTCTTTCTGGGTAAATGGGTTAGAACATATGGATGAGGCAGCCTGTGATAAGTGTGCCCCCCTGGGGCCCCTGGTATGAATGCAGCAGTTGAGAGAGTTCCAGGGGCTTCCAGCCCTTAAGGGCAAGATTATCTTAAGACAATCTCAGAAGAACGCAAATGGGCCAGCATTCACTGGAAATTCAGGAAAAATGCCCCAGTGTATGCTCAGGGTATTCAGAAGAGAGGCCAGGTGAACCTGCTTAGGTGAGGGCGTCCTGGGAGAGAGGAGGCAGCAGTGGCCCTCTGCAATGTGGACTGCAGGCTCCCTCTCCTTGCCATCCCTGCCCTCTGGTGGGGGTTTCTCCTGGCAGAGCTGGGACCACTTGGACATGATGGAGATCTAGCAGTGTTTGCGAAGAGAAACTGGACCAGGCCCTGGTCGCCAGGATGGTACAGTTGAGTGGTCTTGAGCCTCCCAGGGACTGTGTCTTCTGGGACATAGGCTGCCAGGCTGGGAGTGGATTTCTGTGAGTTCCTGCCCATGTGCAATGCTCCGGTGTGTGAGGACTCAAATCTTGCCTGTGTTTGACCTCCTGGTCCCTGGCCTGAGGGGATGGCCAAGATGCCTGCATAGGTCTCTGAGAACCCTGCAGAGCTATGCCCAGGTGAGCTGCCCTGCAGACCCACCTGACCCATCTTTACACCTTATCCTTGATTAGGCCTCTCTGCCCTCACCCGCACACGCTCCACTCGCGCGTCATGTACCCAGTGTGCCTTTCACACATGACTTCTTCCATGTGCTGGGAGTCATCCTGCTTTGTGACTACGCATGAATTCTGGTCCATTCTGTTGGAGACATTTGACCTAATTCCAGTTGGGGGATACTAGGAGTAAGGTTGATATGCATTATTTTACCTATCTTTTGCAAGCATGATTTTTTTTTTTTACCTCTTGGAAAGAACCTAGCAATGTAGTTGCTGGTCATTGTTCCCAAAGTGGCTATGTCATTGTCACCAACTTGTATGGTCAGACTTGTTCCCCCTTTTAAATGCAGCATGTTCTAGTGTGTGTGAAATATGTCCCTGTCCTTTTTTTCTTAAGCCCAATTTTTTAAAAGTGTTTTTCTGTTTGATGTGCTAGAGCTGGTGTCTGCTGCCTGAAACGGAGTGTAAATGACATTAGTGCTTAACCAATAGCTCAAATCCAGTGGGAGGGTTTGAGGCTGGCCCTGAAGACGAGTATTAGATTATCTAAATTATTTGTCAGGAAGTGCTGGCTGCAACCTGTCTGCAATTTGCTTTGATTTCTAACTTAGAATGTTCATTTTAAGTATTGGGAAATGAAAATATGTCATCTGCAACAAATGCAATTGCCAACTCTTTGACTTTGTTTAGTTTTATTGTAGCTGTTTTAACCTTTTTCACTGGGCCTCCTGAACTTTCATTTGTGGTATGCAGATGGCCTTCTGCCTGGCCATCGGGCCAGGTTCTGTGCTTTGGATTCTAAGCAGTGGGGTGCCCCACCCAGCCAGTGTTTACCTGTGAGCCGACCTAAGCTTTCTCCAGGTTGCAGACATGACACATGGCTGTATGCCAGCTGTAAGGCCTGTGGCACCATGCTCCCTGTGCCCGTGGGTAGCATAGATGCTAGCTCACAGTTCCCAGGAGACAGCTGCAGAAACCCATTTCTAGTGAGTCATGGCTGTCCCACCACTTAATGGTTTCAGTTTCCTGACTGATGAGTGTGAGATGACACACTTGCATTCCTGACACATTCTGTTTCTCTTTTGGGTGAGGAGCAGCTGCATTTGTATCAAGCCAAGGACTGCCCAGAGCTGCACACTTTAGTTCTTGCATTGTTTTATTTAGCATGCAAGACATGTCAAAAATTGAGTACATATTCTAAATCTTTCTTCCAACCCAGGGAATTGCCCTTCAATACAAAGTAATCACCATTGGCTTGAAAACCAGAGTTGATTTGAAAACTAGGTGGTGACCACTCTGACCTGTGTCCCTACATCCCTGGCTGTGTGTCTACAGGTTGCAGCCTGGAGAGGTGCTCAGAATCCCCCTTGCCATTGGCTTGGGCTTTGGGCCAAGATAAGGAGCTCAGCTCTCCCTGGCGAGTCTTCTGTAAGGGTCCTCTTGCGTCAGCCCGGACAAAGGGCAGGACTGTTGTTATGGTGTATATCTAGATGTCCTCCAAAGCCTCGTGTTTTCAAAGGTAGAGCTTTTGGAGAGTGGTTGGGTTATGCGGGCTTTATAGCTGACTTGCTGTTAGGAGGTGGGAATCTGTTGCTGGGGCGTGACTTGGAGAAGGGTCTGTCTCCTTCTTAGCTCCCCCTTTGATCCTCTCTGCTTCCCCACCGTCAATCCCATGAGCAACTCTCTTCCACCATGCCCCTCTGTCATGCTGTCCTGCCTTGGAGCCAGCTGATTGTGGACTGAAAACTCTAGAAACTATAACCCAAAATAAGCCTTTTCTCCTTTAAGGTATGAGTGTCTAGTATTTTGTCCCACTGGAGAAGAAACTAAGACAACATCCATCAAACTAGCCAGAATCCCTTCTCTACGAGAGACAGAATGCAGAGATCCCAGGAGAATTGACTCCACCTACCCAGAAGCTTGGGCTGGGGTACCACCTTCTGCTGGCTTGAGCCATTGAAGGCCTGGCTGCGGCAGTGACCTGGTCCATGAGGTCTCCGGCTGCCAGACACAGAAGGGCCAGCCTGGCCTCTGGAGCAGCAGCTGGGTGCCCTAGCCCCAGTACCTTGTGCTCCGCATTGTGCACACAGGACCCCTTCTAGTTCTCAGCTGTGCACTTCGGTGTGAACTTATCTTAGGCGAACCCCAGGAGAGCACAGCGGGGTCTCTGCCTGCCTGGAGCCTGCCCTGGCTCCAAGAGAAAGCTGCAATCACTTCATCAGCAAGCATTGTGTTGCAGAAAGGGAAGTTCAGATCAGCTCTCCCTGCCCACTGGGGGTGCTGGAGGAAGGGTGGGGTGTGGGTGGGAGGCAGAGGCGGGCAAAGAAGTCTCCTCTTTCATCCATTGGCATCAGTGATCATCTCCGAAGACCAGCTGCAATCAGACCACAGTCTAATTGGAGCAGGTGCAAGGCTTAAATTGTGTCTTTAATCACCTTTTCATGTTCTTATTGAGCAGGCCTGCTGCTGATATGCTGGCCTGGTGGGTGGGGTAGCCAGTAAGGACCCCGGCCTGGAATAGTCCCCCTCTGGGGAGCAGAGCCCTAGAGTCTCCTGTTGGAGGGCCACGACTCCAATCCCCCCAGAGTCCTGGAAGCCCCCTTGTGGGGTCTTCTCTCCCCTCATAGAAGAAGCAGTTGAGCATGGGGTCCCTGGCCTCTGCTATCTCTGCCATATCAGGATTCTAAAGGATGGCATGTTTTCTCTGTTTTGGGCAACTCTTCAGAATATTCACATGATCTCAACTTCAGTTAAAGTTTTAATTGGAAAAGTTCTTACTCTGATAGCAGGTTTTCTTTTCTTTATTTTATTATTATTTTTTTTTGAGACAGGGTCTTGCTACATAGTTCAGTCTGGCCTTGAACTCACGATGTAGCCCAGGCTGGCCTTGAATTCACAACAGTCCTGCCTCATTGTGGCAGTGCTGGGATGACAGGTGTGCACCACTATGTCCAGCTCTACAGCAATTTTTAAAGTGACTCCAATTTGCCTTCATCTTGATGTCCTAAGTTATTTATATTGTTTTTCACAGGAACAGCTTTCATTTGACACTGATAAGTAACTGGTTTACGGAGTTAGTGTTTGTAGAAAGAACAAAAATAAGTGTGTCAGCGGGTTTGGGAGTTAATGTACCTGTCATTGAGCCTCAGCTCAGCAAGTGCAGTCCGGAGGAGCTGAGGCAGCACTTGGTTCTGCCTGCACTCACCAGACTCCCAGCCCACAGAAACCCGGATTTAGGGGGTTAGTAGGACGGAGGTTGATTAAAAGCTCCCACTGTATAAGCATTATACTTTCTTACAGAAAATACTTGAAAATACATAAGAATACATGCATGATCTCGTGACCCAGAGACATCTGCTTATCACATTCTGCCTATAGTTTCCCAGGCTCTAATGAATACATGTATGAAGTTAACATCTTTTCAGGGGTAGGGAACAGTGGTCCAGAGAACTTCCCTTGCTTCTGAAACCAACTGCAAGTCAAGGAGTGGCAGGACTACTCTCAGGTGTGGAAACATCTAGAACTTCTGCAGAGCTGCTACAGTCATGTTAACTACTGGGAAGGGCTCTCAGGGCACACTCAGAGCTTCCTACAGCCTTCCCAGTGGGGCCCTGGATGGCATTACTTCCTGAGTGTCCGTGTGGGATCCTGAGCCTTGCTCTTCAGAGTCTGTACTGGGCTCAATGGCTGACTGCCCACAGCAATGGCTGTCTCACTATGGCAGTGGCTGTCTCACTGTGACAATGGCTGTCTTCCTTCTCACTGTAGCTGACCCTAAGTGTTGTGCAAGGCTAGGCACATGACAGGCTGGTGTCAAGGGTGGTAAAAAATTTACCAATAGTTAAGGAATGTGGAAAGCAAAGGGTTTATTGCTACGCTGCAAGAGAGCAGCGGACGAATTTCAAGACAGGAATGCACTGACTGGAGAAAAGCAGGGACCTTTATATCTGACTTTAATATGAAAAGCGATCTGGAAATGTCACTCCAGGAAGGCTTTTATCAGGTCATGGTGGTGCCACTGTCCATCCACCTGAGTTCAGAGGGTAGCTGGGTATTGTTTGAAGACTGAATAATGTTCTGTCCGACAGGGTCTGGTGTGCTTGGCATTGCTAGAAACAGTCCTACTAGTAAAAGTAATTAACAAGTTTGTATATATGAACTAAGGTTAGTGGTCAAAGAGATCAGAATGAAATGTACTTGTACTTGAAAGGGACTTTTGACATTGTACTGACATAGGGAGAGAAGTATTCTTTAAGACACAATACGTGGTTAGATCATCTAGCGCCGTGTGTATAGTTCTCGTGCTTAGCTTACATGTGGAAAGTTGATGTTCTACTACATGCTTTTTCCCTAGCTGTTCTGTGGCCTTTAAATAAACAATGGCAAAATGACCATAATTCCCCCCACACTAAGGGGCTCACCCCCATACACTTTACACTTATTATGGTCCAAAGATCCTGGGCAGACAAAGACAGTCACATCAGGCATGAACATGACATTCACGCTTGGTGATCACCTCCCAGGAGCTGAGGGAGCAGGCCAGGTGTTTCCGGGCAGGTTCCATTTTTTACTGCTCAGTCATATGTGAATGTATGATTTTCTTTCCAAAATGAGATCACACTATGTACTTTGTTTTGCAACTTACCTTTTAAAAAATACTGGGTCTCTCTCTCTCTCTCTCCCTCTCTTTCTCTCTTGGTCTGTGGGAAGTGGATTCCTTTTTGCATCATCTTTTTTTTTTTTTATGGACTCATGGTGTATCAAGCAGAGCTCAGACCTCTTTGGTTGACTGGGAAGTTCTATCATCACTATTTCCTTCTTGCTCTGGTCACACCACAAGTAACTCGTGGGGAGTGGACTTTGGATACTGGCATGTGAATGTGGATTGGGGTCTTAACCTGGGGTCCAAGAAGCAGAGCTAGGATGAACCAGAGTCATAGCACACAGGTGCCTGCACCAGTGGTAAGAGGGTTTGCTGCTCAAGCCCCACCTGTTATTTGCTCTCAGGGGTTGTTAATTCCCAGATGAGCCCAGCCTCCAGGAGTTCAGCAAAAGGTCCCTGTATCCCTGATTACAGCCTCTGCCCAGGTCAAGAGCTGAGTGTTGGGACTGAATGGATGCTCAGAAATATGCGCAGTGTCTGGAGATGCCTTGGTGTCCAGTAGTGCCATGTATGCTTTCTAGAACAAGCACAGGTTCTGGGCCAGCTGACCAGAATAAAGCTCAAAACCTCATGCACATGGTGTCAGTCACTAGCATCCAAGAAGGCCTGCTGAAGTTGTTCCCTCCAGGAGATGCCATGTAAACTCAGACGCCCCATCCTGCCATTAGTAGAGAGGCAGAACCAGGTGACAGTGACGGCATGATCACTCACGGCAGGAATGCCTGGCCAGCTGCTCCCCCTACATCATTTATCCCTCCCCATCTGATCACGAAGCACAGGGGTCAGGGTCCCTCTGTCCCTGTGTGAGAAGCCGCCTCCCCCTACCCTAACTCCTCTAGGGTGTCAGCCCTGCTTCCAGCAGAGGCTCGTGGCCATGCAGAGGGGTCTTGGCCAATGGAAAGGGACTGGCAGAAAGTGTGCTCCCCTATTCCTTCCTGGCGCCCAGGATGCAGTAGCTCTGTGCAGCTTCTCTGAAGACTGATGCAGAGCCGCCATCTGGCAGTTTCCTTTATAATCTGTGGCCAGTTCAGAAATTAAGGCATCACTGCATTTCTTCTTCTTTCTCTTACTCCTGCTTCCGTGGGATTGCAATGCATTGGTTCTGAGGGAAACTTACCCCAACCATAGGAGTGGGACTGAATGTCTAACTTGTATGTAAAAAGTTAATATCCTTAATGAGTAGAGAGCTGTCCAATATTGTACTGGACTGGATCCCACTCTGCCATCAGAGTGCAGCCCATCCCCAAGGAAGGCACTGACCCACGAGTTGGGGTACAGGGCTGTGGCAAGGAGATGCCTACCAGCTGTGTGAGTCTCACTCCTTGTGGATTCCCAAAACAGAATGGTCACTTGCCTCCCAGCCCTTCCTGGAGGTGGCAGGAAATTGGACTTGGCAGGAGGAGAGCTAAATACTGTGTATGGATTGGGGAACTGCAATTATCCAGTAGGACAAGGACTGGAGACCTGCAGCTGTGACACTCTGGTTTGGTGGAGAGGCCTGCTTGGCAAGGAGGGCCCCTTCTCCTCCCTTCCTTCCCCTTCCTTTCTGGACCTATAACAGGCCTTCGTTTGACTGGGGCAGTCCTTGCAGACAAGCTCAAGACATGCCAGAGGAGGAGGGCTTGGGGCGCATATGCCCAGTGATGTGAGTAGGTCGGGCAGCCCCAATTCAAGGCCCTGTGCTGGAACCAGGGTGCTACTTCTAGTGAGTACGGCCTTCTGGGGACACAGCGGGGCGTCCTGACCTGGGGTGGTCCTGGAGGCTCTGTATGGCCAGTTACAACCAAGGACTACTGGGTGTTTGGAGCTGGGCTAAATAGGATGTGTTGAAGGTTGTATCCTGACTGCCACTCTTAACAACGGTCTTCCCCCTTCTTGGCCTTCCTGGCCCTCACACTGGCCTCTGAGAACGTGTCCTGAGAGTGATGCCTTGTGTGGATTTATCTTGGATGATGCAAACTGAATGTCGGAACTCAGACAAACCCCAAGTGTGATTTTGTCCTTACCGTTGCATGTGTTCCTGTGGGCCAACTGCAGAGCTTCTCAGCAGCCAGCCCAGAAAACTTTAAGTCTCTGTATTGCTGATCACTATGGCTCCTGGAAGGCTTTGGGAAGACTTCTGGAAAGTTCTGGTGGAGTTTTCCTACTGCTCAATGTCCACTCAGGAAATGGGGGGTGGTGAGATACTGGTGCCTGGTGGCTGGTGTTGGCCTGGTCCTGAACATGCCAATGAGGTATCACCTCCAGAGGGTCTGGGTCTGGAGCAGGTGAGACAGGCATGTAGACAGTGCCCAGACCCAGGTGGGTTGCTCACAGAGATTCCAGGCAAGAGGCAGTGTTCACAGGCCACATACAGTGGTGAGGGTGCTAGTGCAGGGTGGGGTAGGGACCTCAGGGGTTGTCTTGCTGCGGGCAGACTGACACATCCAGCTGGGACTGTAGGGGGACAGGTGAGAGACCATCTTAGGACAAGCCCTCAGCTGCTCCCCAGGTTATTCTGAAGAGTTTCTTTAACAGGATTCCCAAGTCACACATATGTCTGCCCCTTAGATAGATAAATTAATGCAAAAATCCATCAATGGCAGTGGAGATAGAAAAAAAATTATATACCTAGGAATTAACTTAACTAAGGAAGAGCAAGAATTCCTTAATGAAAAGGATAGTACTCTCAAAAAAGATATTGAAGAAGACATCAGAAAATGGAAGGACATTCTCTGTTCCTGGGGAGTTAGAACAAAATTGTCAAAATGGTCATATAGTAGAATATATGTAGATTAAATGCAGTCCCTGTCAGGGGCTGATCAGATGCAGGAAGCCTGGGAGGAGACATGCCTCCAGTGGACAAACTCACCAACCTCTACAGTCAACTCATTTTTATTAGCCAACAAGAAGCACAGGGGGATGGGGTCATGCATCATTTGTGACAATGTTGAAGGAGATTTTGAAAAATAAGGAACAGGTGTACTTCAAAAGAAGTGAGGGTGAAAGAGGGGACAAGCCCTTCTCTGTACTCAGGTGAGTGCACAGGTTAATAGCGAGCTAGCTTTCTTTCTGTTGTCCTCAGTGGGCATTGTCTTGCCCTGAGAACACCTTGCCTTTGCGTTTTCCCGCACACAGCCAGAGAACACGTAGTTTTCCACAAAAATTTCCATTCCTGAAGCAAGACAACACAGCCTGATCCCCAACAAATCCCAATCAAAAGACCAAAAGCATTCTTCACAGAACTAGAAAAAAGCAACCCTAAAATTCACTTGGAACCAGAAGAGACCCAGAATAGCAAAAGCAATTCTGGGTAACAAGAGCAACACAGGAGGCATTGCAATCCCAGATTTCAAGTTATACTCAAAGCTAGAGTGATCAAAGCAGCATGGTATTGGCACAAAAACAGACATGTGGTCAAGGGAACAGAACTGAGGATGCAGAAATGACCCCAGACACATTCAGCCATCTGACCTTTGACAAAGGGGCCAAAAACACATACCAGAGAAAAGATATCCTCTTTACCAAATGGTGCTGGGAAAGTTGAGTACTCACATGTGGAAGACTGAGTCCAGACCCATGTTTTTCACCATGTCCTAAAATCAAATAAAAATGGATGACAGACCTAAATATAAAAACAGCAGCACTGAGTTTGCTCACAGATAACATAGCTAAAACTCTTGAAAACATAAACACAGGCAAGGATTCTGAACAGAACCCTAACTACACAAGAAATAACACCAATAATCAACAAACGGATGATATTGAATTTAGAAGCTTCAGCACAGCAAGGGAAACAGCCCACGGAGTGAAGAGGATACCTACAGAGTGGAAAACATTTTTACCTCTACTCCTCAGACAGGGACTAACATCTAGAATATAGAAAGAACTGCAAAAACTTATACCCCTCCAAATAAAAGACCCAATCAAAAAATGAACAACTGAAATGGACAGACACTTCTCAAAGGAAGTACAAGTGGCCAATGAGTACACAAAAAAGAGTCCAGCATCCTTGGCCATTAGAGAAATGCCAGTCAAAACAACAATGAGATTTCCTTTCAAACAGGATCAAGAACTCAACAAACACAACAAATGTGGATGAGGTTATAGGGGGTAAAGGAATCCTTCTACATTGTTGGTAGGAATGTAAATTCATGAAACTACTGTGGAAGAAACTACTGTGGAAATCTGTATGGAGATTCCTCAGAAAACTAGATTCCATTTGACCCAGCTCTTTCTGGGTATCTTCCCAAAAGAAAAGGACATTGTAGTGTAGTGATCCATGCATGTCCATGTTTATAGCAGCACTAACACCATATAGTAGCTCATATAATGGCTAAATCTTGGAAGCAGGCTATATGCCTATCAAATGATAAATAGATAAAGAAAATGTAATAGATATGCACAGTGGAGTACTAATCAACCATAAAGAAGGATATCTTTGAGTCATTTGTAGGAATATGGATGCCCTTTGAGACCATAATGTTAAGTGAAGTAAATCAGAAACAGAAGGTTAAATATTGCATGGTTTCTCTTGTATTAGAAACCCAAAGTATAATTTAAAGAGCAAAATAAAAGGTATATGATAGGAAATAGGTAGATAGATTTTGTAGAGATGGAAGGGGATTTGGGATGGATGGAGCCCAGAGGGAAGGGAAGGGGAAGTAAAAAGATCAAGATGGGATATATATGTACCAACTCCCCAGGATGAATCTATTTATTATGCATTGCAAACATATACTAATTAAAAAGAGAGGAGAAACCAGTGCATAATCACAGGGCCTGCAGCACACAGAGTGCACAAGGAAGATGATCACAAAGGCAGTGTGCTTTGTAATTAGCTATCGTGCCGCCGTGGTGCCCAGAGGTGACTGGTTGGCTGTGGAGTCTGGGAGGCCCAGGCAGTTTCCATGGGCATCTTGCTTGTCCAGGGGGCTCTGGATGCAGTGGGAGGTGGGATGTCTCAGGGCAAGTGTGGTTTTCCAGCTGGTCTCTCAGAGAGCTCAGATGTGCCTCCCAGGTTTGCTCAAGTGGGTCCTCCAGGGCACTCTAGTTTGGAGGGCCAGGCAGCCGATCCAGTGGGCCTTCTACATGTACCTCGGCACATGCTGCCCCACCATGGTGGTGGAGCGCAGGACTAAGATAAGCAATGCCTTCTGTTTCATATAGAGAAGGGGACATGGCACTTCACTTCATAACACTACCATTTCTGAAAATCTGATGTTTTCCCTGTTTAAATGACCTTGGAGGAAAGACACCATGCAGACTCCACGGAGGTTCTCTCTGCCTGGCAATCCAGCCTAGTTCAGTGGCCAGGCCAAGGCCTTCAGGAGATGATGCCTGGCAATTGATCAGACTTGGGGTTCTGATAGGGAAGGAAAGCCTCCTACCAACACGATGGCCAACAGGTGGACCTGCCCAGAAACAGCCCTGGGCATCCTGGTGGGGGAGCTGGTACCTTGCCACCCAGCCATGGAGAAGCAGCCTGCTAGGGTCCCTGTGTGGCCTGTCTCTGTACAGACAGAAGCCAGAGATGAGAGCTCCTGGGCCTCCTCTGTCTGAAGACAGCAGCTTAGGCTGTCCCTTGTCAGAGCAGAGAAACAGCTCAGCATCCTGACCCCCAGGCCAAGCACGGTTATCTGGGAGGATGGAGGGCACTTATGCCAGGCTTTCTTTTAAGGGATACTCCCAAGAGACTCAGTCTGGGGTTTCAGTTGTTCTAAAGCCCCCTATAAGTGACCAGGCAAAGTGGGTACAAGTCCATGTCCTGTGGTCAGTAACACAACATCACAGGCTGGTGAGTTGTCATGGAACGAGGTTTATTTTGGCTCATGGTTCTGATCTAAGGTCAAGGGGATGCATCTGGCAATGAGCTTCTTGCTGTCAGAGTCCCAGGGTGGCACACAGTGTCAGCATCACTTAGCAGGAGAGAGGGAATGTGTCTGTGCGTGTGTGTGAGTGTGTGTGCGCGCACACATGCTCGTGTGCATGTGTGTCTTCTAGTCTCTCCCTCTTCCCATAAAACCATCAGGACTCAGTCATGGGGATCCATCCTGATGACCTGGAATCCTAATCAGCTCCTGAGGCCCCACCTCTACCTGTGGTGGGATTAAGTGTTCACCCTCTTGACATCTCACAGTGGGGATTAAATCCCAAACCTTCAATCTTGAGGATGCTCATCCCAGCCAAGCTTCAGCAGAGGGTCACTGGCTAGTGAAATCGATAGGCTCGTGCCACCCCTTCTTTTCTACTCAAACACTTGAAGTTTTACAAATATATAAAGAGCAAAGTGAAAAGAAAGAGACAGAAACAAACCCACAGAACAGGAAGTTGGGGCGCTGGTGAGTAATCTTTGAGGCCACAGGGGTATTTCCAGAGAGTACAGAGGGCTATGGGCAGGTCCAGGCCTGGGCAGGAGAAATTTCCTGCCTGTCCCGCAAGGCCCAGCATTGCTGTGGGACCCTGTCTAGGAGAGGTGCTCCCAGCAGAACTTTTGCACCCACACTGGACCAAGGCTCTGGGACTTGGAACATGACGGTGCCTGGGGGCATGAATGAAGCTTCCTGGGATATAGAGCTGGGACAGCAGAGGGAGGGCAGCAGCATACACGGCTGGAAAAGGCCATGCCTGACTCCAACACGGCTGTTTGCCCAGGACAGACAGGAAGGGAGGGCACGCCCTCACTTCCATGGAATCTTTCCAGGAATGAGGCTGTGCAGTGCTGGAAATGTAGCTGGGACCATGCACATACTCAGCCTCCAGCATAGACCTGGCCAAGAGCTTAGCAGCTGTGGCCTCAATTATGACAAGGAGAGCTGTCACCCCTTTGCTGACTAACACCACAGTGGGGGCCTTGTGTCCTTCACTGACACACACTCAGACCCAGCCAGTGGCCACTGCAGGGAAGCAGGGGCTATGAGGTATATGGCAAGAGCAGCAGCAACACACACATATCTGAAATGAACACATTTCCTTCAGAAAGTCGGGAATGATTTGGAAACTGGGACAGGGACAAGCTGAGGCCAGAGCTCAGTGACAACCCAGAAATAAACTTAGCTGGAA
The DNA here is from genome assembly GCF_000276665.1 of Chinchilla lanigera. Taxonomy (NCBI): domain Eukaryota; kingdom Metazoa; phylum Chordata; class Mammalia; order Rodentia; family Chinchillidae; genus Chinchilla; species Chinchilla lanigera. Next base: position 8,090,031 of record NW_004955460.1, on the reverse strand, counting down.
AGGCCTGGGCTGAATATGAAGAAAAGCCACGGGCCCACAGTGCAGAAAGGCAGACTGTTGTGAAGTTGTGAAGGCTCATTATCAAAACATCAGGAACCTGCTAAGATGGCTCCAAAGCTTATCTGGAGGAGCACCTGAGCAGGAGGAACTGCAAAGCCCTTGGGAGAAGGAGTGGGAGAAAGGAGCCTTCTCAGACATGGGCTGCATGTGAGGCTCTGTCATAAGGAATCCTGGTGACACATTGGTAACATCAGTGGAAAAGCACAGGTCATGCCAGAGGGAACCAGAGCTGTGCAATAATCTATGTGTTCCTTTATAATTTATAGCACTAATGCTATTCACGTTAATGACAGAGAAAGGAGTATTCAATCAGTGTCATGCGATCAAGGAATAAGCTGCACAGTGGGTTGGAGCTTCCTATATCCATCTTAGAAGATGACAAATTCTAGGCACTTTTGATTTTAAAATAACACTATAAAAGGATAAATTGCTAGAACAAAGTAGACAATTTTTTTTTTTTTTTTTGGTACCAGGAATCAAACTCAGGACCTCACACTTGCCAGGCAGGCACTGTGCTATTGAGCTAAATCCCTGACCCTCAGAACAATGTTGATAAAAGACATTTTTAGAAAAATATGGAAGGAAGCATATGAAATAGATTTTAATTGAGATCAATGCTGTCATTTAAGACAACAGAAAAAAATAAAGATGAAAAACAAAGTAGGAAGGTAGTTATAAAAACTGTATCACATAGGCATATCCGCCTCATTTATGAGTTTCTTACAAGTATTTTCATGTCAACTGAAAAGTGAGCAAAAGACATGAGAAACAAACATAAAAAAGATAAAAGTCAAAACACTGAAAAACACGTCATTGATTATATAATGCAAATGTAAACAAGAAACTGTAAGTGAATTTTAAAGGATAATGAGCAACATTGACAATGAGGCATTTTCAGTTCTGTGGTGGAGGTGGAGACGTGTCCAGACCTCACAGGCGTTAATTATTGAAAGTTGCTGAAATGGCTCCTCTGCTGCTGCTTCCGTTTCGTGTGCATTCCCTTCCTAAGAAGTCACTGCCAAGCCCATTCAGTGGGCTGAGCAAGGCTTCCTCGGGTACAGAGCTGGGGTGGGAAAGGAGGTAGCAGTGGGGTCTGTGGCCAGGAGGACCATGCCTGTCTCTTGGGCATCTGGACAGTGTCACAGCAGGAGCCACAGTGGCCCGGAGTTGGGCGTGGGAGCTTGAGCAGGGTGAGGAGAGAGCTCTCAGAGCAGCATGGACCATCCACATGGTAGTGGGGGCCATCCACGGAGGGTCAGAATGTCCAAGGTGAGGAGGGTGTCCACAGAAGCCTGGGTTACCATTGTAGGACTGTGGACAATTCTGCAGGGTAGGGAGAGCATCTACTCTTTGGCTTTGTATGTTAGGAGCCCTGAGAGCATTGCCAACCCTCTAGCCCCTATAGATTGGCATGTAAGTATCATTTTCACTAAAACTGTGATGTTTTAGAAAAATGACTCACTTCAAGGTTAGGTTGAGAAAGAGAAGTATGCAGCATGTTGTTATACCAATGGTTAAAGAAATGGTCTAGGAAGGATGGGAACATCCAAAGACACAGAGACCAGCATGAAGGGCACCCCAGCTCAAGTCAATGTGATCTGAGCACAAAAGTACAAACAGCAGCAGGCTGAATGTGAGAGAAACCATGCTAGCACATGTACATGAATAAGTTTGAAGTCTGGTGAGGAATACAACATTTAAATACACTCAAGGTATCTGCCTTAAAGCACTTTAAAAGAAAAATGGGAGAAGTCTGATGGATACCACAAGGATGGATACCACAAAGGAAATCCTTGTGTGATTTAGTCTGGTGGTCTAAAGGAATAGCATCAGTGATGGGACTGACTGACTGACTGTGGTACCCAACAGGCTGTGAGGAGGATGCAGTGTTCCTCCAGCAGCACTCTTGCCAAAGACATCCTGTGCAGTCAAACCAACTGCCAGAGGGAATCCTGCAAAGCAGCTGACCAGCAATCCCCCAGTGTACCAAGGTCATGAGACCAGACAAGGCCAGGAATGCTGCCTGACTACGGAGAAGGACATGAAACGGACCAAGCGGTTCTCTGGCGCATGGCTTTCTCCTATGAGAGGCAATACTGGATGCGTGGCAAAACTTGGACTGATCTGAGGACCAAGGTAATGATCAGGGAGCATCAGTGTCAGTTTTCTGACTTGGTTTTGGTGGTTGCATTCTTCTTACAGCAAGGGGTCCTTGTTCCTGGGAAATATCCACAATGTGTTTACAAGTTATGAGATTTTCAGGCATGATTTATTTCCAAAGGAAATCCTTGTGTGATACTTGCAACTTTCGTATAGGATCAAGATTCTCTCTCTCTCTCTCACACACACACACACATGTGCGTGCACACGCACACACACACACACACACACGTATGTTTGTGCATAGCCGTTGAAGTAAATGCATATAGCCTTTGGCCCAGCAATTCTACTTTAGGAATCGATTCTGAGAAGATACTAGAGTTACTGCCCAGACAGTATGCATAAAAGTGCTGATTTTGTATGCTAAAATATTAGACACAACAGAAGTACCTAAGAAGAAGAAAATATATCATGATATGATCATATAGAGAAATAATACTTTGCTTTCAGGAGCATGTTTTTTGAAGAATATTTAATGGAGATTAGATAAGCCCAAGTTACAGTGATCTTGGAGACAAGATTACACAGTAAGAATATGCAAAAATAGGGGGCTGGGGATTTAGTTCAGCGGCAAAGCACCTGCCTGGCAAGCGCAAGGTCGTGAGTTTGGTTCCCGGTGCCGGAGGGAAAAAAAAAAAAGAATACACAAAAATATTCCAGGTTTTAGAAAAGATATAGAAGTGTCTAGAAGACATGGGGGTTTAGGAAAGCAGGGCAGCAGCCTGACTGAAAGGCAGAGAGAGGAAGGAAGGGAGAGAGTTTGTGAACACGTTGGGGAGGAAGTCTCAGAAGAGACCGGGGGCCTTTCCAGGCCTTGGCAGCTTTCTCTGAGGCTCTTGTCTGTGTGTGACCTTTCCTTGGGCCAGCGCAGGACTGGCTTAAACCCAGCAGCCTCGTAGCCTTTTGCACCCTGTAGCTGCCCAAGCTTGGCCGATTTCCAGGACCAGGGCATGGCGTTGAATGAGTGCTCTGTATGGCTCTATGTGGCCCTGGGGTGGGTGGGGCTCCTGGGGTGCGTCTCCCACTCTCCCCATGCACCTCCCCCACTGCTCTCCTATGCTCAGTGGACACGTCACCCATGAAAGAAGACCTTGCAGGAGGACACTTCAGCGTGTCCACTGTGGTCCCTGTGCTTGCGAGGAAAGTTCTGGTCAGGGGGACTTAACCTGGTGTAGGCAGCACAGAGGTTGTCTGGGGACCGCAGGGCTGCCCGTGTCAGCAGTGCACTGAGGCTGGGGTGGGTGGGAGTCCTATGACTCCAGCAGGAAGACTTAAAGTTGAGAAATTGTCTTGTGACTCATCAAGGGGCCTCAGCCACTCCACCAAGCCCAACTTCCTCCCTTTGTCCGGAAGAATCCAGTGCCAGGCTGGCCTCACGACCTCCGTGTGGATGGGTGGCAGACCTCTCTGGCCTGCTGGTGGCTATGGTTTGGGGTGCAGGCTTCTGCCAGCCCTTAGCTTCCCTCTTGCCTCTCATGCAGGACCCCAGGATACAGCTCTGGGTTGGTTGTATTATGGCTCCCACCTTCCTTTACCCATCCCTCCAGGTTCCTGCTCTGCCCTCCCCTCTGGGCAGCTTTTAAGCCTTGGGCCTTGGCTGACCTTCTGCTAACCTCACTGTGGTAGTGGTTTTTCAAAACTCTTAGTAATGTATTCATAACCAGATGGGGAAATGGCTGTGGTCTGTGATGTGCCCTGTGCACCATTCTGTGCAGGGCTCTAATTCCATTACCTCGTTGGTCCCCATGGTGGGCTGGGGATAGGTTGAGACAATACCTGCACTGTGCAGATGGATGAGCTGAGCTTCCAAGGGCTCTGGTGGCATACTCAGCTCCAGGGAGGTAGCTCTGGTGCCTTCACTGCCTCTAGCATTCTGCACCTTACCTGCTTACTGATCTTGCCCCTCCCTTTTCCATTCTGATTGTGTGTTTATTTTATTCAGACCGCTTTCTTGAGCTGCAGCTGATGGACCCTACATGCAACTCTCTGAAAGATTCTAACCCAGTATTACCCCAGGCACCATCAGAACCCAGTCCTTCAGTCTGGGGCCCTTCATTTTACACATAAATCCCACTCACTCAGCAGCAGGGTGTCCAGCGGCAACCCCTCTTGTGGCTCCCAGGACACTCTGCTGCTGCCAGCATCTCCTGCAGGGCCATGCTGCTTTGTGCTTCACTGTGGGTTCTGCTGCACTGTCACACACTCCCTAAGCTGGCAGTGAATTGGCATGTAGAGACAGGAGTGGATTAGCGCTCTGCCCAGCATGGTGTGGGCTGTGTGGCATCTCCTGCGGTCTGGCCCTGCAGCCTCTCTGGAGGGGGCAGAGAGTTGCACCCCTGTGGCTCCGGTGGCCGTGGTGTTCACAGCCTGCCTTTCCTGGGATGAGTCTTTCTCATGGTGGGTGCCTTCATGCCTCAGTGTCTGGTCTTTATCCTAGGAAACCTATTTACGTGGCAGATGCTCTGTGGCACATATTTGGTCCGTGTCCAGTTTGCTAGTATGGGATAGCCCTTCTCTAGGAGGCCCCAGACCCAGAAGACAGTGGTTCAGGTGTGTCTGCTAGGTGAGACCCAGACAAGGCCACTCAGCAAACACCTGGAGTGACAGCAGTCACGGGTGTCTCCTGGATCCAGAGGAGGGATAGCTCACTTTGTTTCCAGACACATACGTAGCTCAACCAGCAGAGGGAAGGAAGGGGGCTATGGGCACCATGGTTTACTGGGGTCCTGGTGCTACCTGGGCAGGTGTCCATGGGCAGTTCTGGTTGGAGGGTGAAAGCTTGGGTTTGGTGTGAGGGAGAGGGGTTACTGTGGTGTCTGCACAGCCCCTGAGGGAGTGCGGTCCTTGGGACCAGTGCACAGGCTGCCTTTGGCTGAGCCATAGTGTGGGGTCCCCAGGAGGTGTGGAATGAGCAGATGATCGTGTGGAACACCTTGAGGAGCCAGGAGGAGGTGCAGAATGGGAAATGGGTCTGACAGCTGAGCCTGGGCTCTTAGTGAGGCTCTGATCGGGTCCAGGGGCAGCCTGAGCTGCAAGAATTCTCCCCAAAGATCCAGACGTGTCAGTGCCCCTGGTGGGAGCCTCTGGGGGAGGTGTCAGACTACGAGCCCGTTAAAGCCTGGGGTGTGAAATTGCTGCATGCAAATAATCTGCAAACAGCTGCCTAGAATAACCTTTATGTTGGAAAGTGTGCATTGAAGTCATTATCTAGGATTTTATAGGCCATTTCTTGGCTGAGCCCCAGTAGGGCTTACGGCTTTGTAGAGAGGTAGCGTCACATTTTATGAATGACAGATGGCTTTTATCACACCTTTATGGTCGTTCATGGTGACGGGACCTCGATGGTGCCTGCAGGCAGGGACGTGAGTGAATGCCGGCAGAGCAGCTCCCCTGGCCTGAAAGGGGGACCTGTTCTGCTTGTAATTCTCCTGGGGGTCGAGTCCCTGTTGTGGGAACCTGGTGCAGACTGGCTGTGGTGTCACTGTTGTGCCTGATGATACAGGGCCTCTGTCCCTGCTTGCCATGTCCCCTCGCCTCAGCTCTGCAGCATCTGCTTGGATTCCCTTGCCAAACTTTGCTCTGCTTATCAGGCCCTGTCTGTTTTCTAGGCTGCCAAGCCAGGCACAGTTGGGCGAAGGCTGCAAGTTTCGGTCAGTGCATGTCCGGCTGGATCCCCGCTGCTTTCTCCCTGGTAGCTCACAATGTTTGGGGCTCTGGTCTGTCTCAGCCCTGTGCTCATCACATCACACTGTGCGAATAAGCAGATTTACTACTCAGTCTGAGGAAATCACTGCATTTGGTGGAGACAATGATTCATGTTTTTAAAATCAGCTCTGCTCTGTTCAGAACCATTTAAAGAAAAGATGGGTACAAGACTGCCCAGACGGTTTAGGTGCCACGAGAGAACCCCAGGAAGAGGGATCAGGGCAGGGTGGGAAGGACAGTCACCTAGGCAGGTGACAGGGAGAGGATATGGAGTAGACGCAGGAGCCTTGTTAGGTGGGGGAGACCAGAGCCAGAGGGAGATGCCAGGGTGAAGGGAAATGTGGACATTCATGGGGATGGGAGGGGGCTGGGGAGATGGCGATAGATCAGAGGAATGGGGAGGTCAGGGCTTGGGGAGGGGTCCAGAGAAAATGGGAGACGGACAGGAAGATGAATAAGGAGTCAGGGGTATGTGGACGGGCAGGGAGATGGGAGGGGGCCAGAGGGACAAGGAGTGGGGTAGGTGGATGGGTAAAGGGTGGGGAAGGTTCACAGAGAAGGGGAGGGGCCGGGGAGATGAGCAGAAGGTCAAGGGGATTGGGAGGAGTCAGGGAGATAAGATCGTAGGGGAAGAAGGAGTGAGGCAGGGGGGTGGGGGAGGGGCTGGGAGAATGGAGCGGGGCTGGAAGATAGGGAGGGGCTCAGGGAGATGGGGAGGGGGTAAGGAGAACAGGGAAGGTCAGGGAGATGTCAGGGGTCCAGGTGACCAGTGGGGGTCAGGGAGGTGGGCAGGGAAGAAGCCCAGTGTGTGTCTCTCTGGGTCACATCCGCAGGCACTGGACTGGCACAATGAGGGTCCTCCTGCAGCTGAAAGGGAGGAAGGGCCTGTCTGTGCCTCCTCCCTCCCACGGTACCCTCGCTGGCTCCATCCTCCGCAGTGCTCCGTAGTCTCATGGCCAGCATGGGCCTCTGCTGAGAGGGGCTCCTAAGCCCTGACCCTGGGCCTCCCCAGGCTGCCTGTGGCATGGTGACCTCCCTCCCTGACCCTCTGGGCGGAACCTGTTCCAGGCCACTGATCTCTCAGAGGATCTGTTGGCGCAGTGCCAAGACCAGGGCTCCCACAGAGGCATCCTATGGGAGGTTTTATTCTCAGCAGAGCCTGGGCCATGGACCTTGGGCAGAGCTGTGGTGCAGAGCTGTTTTTCTCATTACTCAGATGACCTAAGGGGCCTTGGTGTCCCTGGGCCACATCGTCAAAGCTTACTCCTTCAGCCTGCAGTGTCCTTCCTGGAGTCCTGCAAGTCCGAGGACAGGCAGGAGGGACCAGGCATGGGTTAGACAGTCACTTCCTGGGAGGGGAAAGGATGTAATGTATTCAAGGGTCTGATTGTGCACTGGATGTGTCTGAGAGTGTTAGTGTGTGTGTGCTATGTGCATGTGCACATATGTGTGAAGTTACATGTGCATGTGCACTGCATGTGGTGTGTCCCCTGAAGATCTGGGGCATGGCTGCTGTAGCAGAGACAGTGAGTTATCAACTTCCGCAGCAGGTGGTGGGCATGTGGCAGAATCCCCTGGGGGCAGCAGGCCCTGTGCTCAGCAGTTCTAGGCAAGTGCCCTGGCTTTGCTTAGGTGCAACTCTGGGCAGAGGAGGCTTGAACTTGGTGGCTGTGTGGACATCAAACACCTGGCGTGGCACACACAAGTGTGGGGAGAGACAGAAGGGGCGCAGGAAGGGATTGGCCCTTCTCTCCATCACTGATATCCATTCATTGGAGGCCTGCCAGGTGCAGGGTGTTTCTCTAGGAGCAGAGGAGACTCCAGTGATCTCCAGGGCTTTTGTTCTGGCAGGAGACTGATGATCCACACATGGGAAGAATGGGTTATTGAAGATGCCTCCTGCAGTCAGTGGGCCTCTAAGGCTGCGAAGCACAGAGCAACAGTGGCCAGTGGCTGGGGAGAAAATTGGGCCACATGGCAGCACAGCCAACATCTGGCAGTGCAAGGCGCACAGGGTGACAGTGGCATTGTGGCATTGGTGCCTGGGGATACGGGGTTGGGTCCCCACACCAGAAGGCAGATTGTGTGTGAGGGCGTGGATGTCCCCCTTGCTGAGCCTTTCAGGTGGAGGTTGGGAGGGCTGGAGCAGGACAGACAGTGCTGGGTGTGGCAGAGGTGGGCATTTCCCAGGAGGGACTGAAAGGGATGGTAATGGGGGGGCGGAATGCAGAGAAAGTGCGGGTGTGATTCTCTCAGGGCCTGTATCCTGTGTCACTTCTACACGTGTCTGAGTCGGCTCTCAGGGAGATGTCCACCGTTACCCTGGAGGGCCCTGACCCCGCACCACCTGCACCCTCCTGTGCCGGCAGAGTGTCTCTTTCTAGTCTCCTTCGGGACATAGCTGTGCAAAAGGGGGTATTGCAGAGGCCTTTTGTCTCTTTTTGTCTCCATCTCTTGTTACTTCATTCCTCTCCTTCATTCTTTCCTTCAATATTATGTTTGCGGCAGGCATTGTTTCAGCGCTGCCTGTGTTCTAACAATAAACTCTGTGTGCAAATATTGCCTTTGACTCTGCTGCTACTGCTGGTCTTTGATAAGAATACACCATCAAAGTTTCGTTCCTGATGGGGCTGAGGCAGTGGATGGGAGAGCGCTGAGGCTGGAAGGGTTGGCCAAGGCTCAGTGCCAGTGAATGCCCGCGGCTCACAGAGGCAGGTGCTGCCTAAGGTCCTCCAGGAAGTGAAAGGCCGTGAGCAGGACCCCTTGGGTGTGGTTTCCATGGCAACCCTTCTCTTGCTGAGCTTGGTTTCCACCGACTATGGAGTAAATGAATGAATGACATTGATTGCAGCTGCTCCCAGCCTTTTCTAGAGGCAGGAAGTGTCGAGAAAAGGCTGTTAGACACCCAGTAGACTGGAGAGGGCAGAAGCAGCTTTCCCTTCTCTTAGGGCTGCTCCTGGGGTTTGAGATGTGACACAGCCTGTCATAGGCAGGGACCTGTGTCTGCCCAGAGAAAGGTTGGGCTTCTCTGATGCCCTACTTTCTAGCCACATGGCCAATGGTGGCTAAGCTGCCGAGCTGCTCCAACTCCAGTTTCATCAGTACAATAGGACAGGTCACTCACTCACCAAGTGGTACCTTAAGACCTAATGTCATACTGTATCTCAGTGGTATTGCAGTTGGCTTGGACCATTGGGCAACTCTGACTTGAGGACAGCATAGTCAGCTCCCTGTGGAGAGGGGAGATGAGTTCAGAAGCTGTGCCAAGGCTGGGAGGGTGGGGTGGAGTTGCACCTGGCCTCTGGATGCCCCTACCCCTCCAGTCGGGTCCAGGCAACACCGACTCCAGTCTGCCTCATGCCTGCCCTCCAGCAAATGCCCCAGGGGCTCTGGCCATACCCCAAGAGGGCTGTGAGAGCCTTGGGGAGTAGACTTTACCCCAGCCTGCCAGGCAGGTTCAGGAATGCCTTGAGCTGAAGGAAGAAGATGCCACTGCAGAGGCAGGATGACTCTGACCTCCTGCCTCCTCCCTAAAGGTCACAGACCTCAGGTGGGAGGTGTCCTCCAGTACATGGATGGAAGAAACAGCGGGACAGAGGGACTGGGACCTGACTTCTAAGTCCCCCACATACGAGCGCCAGCTCGCTCTCTGGCCTGACTCTCCACTCACCATCAGACTCAGCACTAAACACCTGCAGTCTTCCCTTTCGCTGGGTCCTTTCCTTCCCAGGGCTTGGGTGGCTTGGGACACAAGGTGACTTGCTGGCTTCCTCTTGTTATGGTCACCTGTCGTGAACCCACCATCTTTTTCCTCCCTTACACTTTACTCGTCCCCGACCACACAGGCAGACCAGCCAGGCTTGGCCAAATCATCCGCCACATGAAGCGTCAGCGGCAGGTGTGACCTGGACCCTGCTCCTTCCTGTCATGTGGCCACTGGCAGCAGGTGGGCTTCTCTGTCTCTGCTGCCTTACCCACGACCCACTGACCTGGAAATGGAGGTGAAGGCTTGCTTCCCAGGAGGCCGGCGGAGTAGAAGGTGATTCTAGAGCAGGGAGTGCATGCTCCCAGTTTTAGCTGCCGTTGCAATGTGGTAATGGTGTGTTCCATTCTGGGGACTCTTGTCCCACTGGTCCTGGGCAACAATGTGTATACAGGTGGGAGCTTAGCCCACCAGGGCATCACCTGGACATGGGCAGGACCATGGCTACTGACCTGCTCCTGTGTTCAGGCCTAGGATCCTGAGGGGCATCCAGGCTGGGCTCCTGGTGAACTGTGAGCTTTCCATTTTCACCCTCCCTCGCCTCTCTGCCTACGTCTTTGCAGCTCCAAAGCTGCTGACCACAGCCTCCTGCCAGGATGCGGCAGGAAAGTGCTGAGGCTGAGCAGCCTTGTGAGGCCTGTTGCTGTCTGGGCAAGTTTGTGCCTCCCTGAGGTGGCTTCTGATACCGAATGCACATCCTGTGTGACTATGACTCTCCTGGGCTCAAAGCCGTTGCCCACCTCCTCCAGGCATAGGCAGGGCCTCTCCCTGTGTGCTGCAGGAGCCAGACGTCCTCTGTCATGGGGTCACAATGTCACATTAGCACCACCACCCTGACATGCCCATGTGCGTGTGCTCTGTGAGAGCCTCACTCCCATGTGTGCTTGGGTCCTGGGAGTTCCTGCTTTTGTGGTGGACAGAGAGTACTTCTTTCTGACCAGTTAGGCTCTGAAGGGGCCCCTGCCCCCTGGCATCCTCTCTGAATGCCCTCCTCCATATCTGGTGACAAAGCTCACCTGTCCTTCACCAAAGCTGACCACACGGTCCACATGCTCCCAGCCCCCAGGCACAGGGCGATGTTCCTGGTGCTGAGGCATTTTAGGGCCCTGTTGCCTCTCCCCAAAGGTCAGTGTCTGTCTCTCACCTTCTCTGACTGCCTCAGAGCCAGACAGGCAGGTGCCTGCATGCGTCTGTGTGGTCTGCACATGCAGGTGTGCGCGCGTGTGTGTCTGGGTGTGTGCAAGTGTCACAACCACTGAGAAGACAGCCGGGCAGCCATCTCCCTGTGGGTATGCAGCTGCACCACAGGCATCAGGGGAGCTCCCTGTGACTCTCAAAATCTGTGGACTGGCTTGGCGCCTCCATCACACAGGGGACAGGTGAGCTTGGAGTACCTGTTCACTGTGGCATTGATTCAGCTGTAGATCTGTTCAACACCAAAGTCTGATGTGACCATGACTTTCCCCATGGGTACCAGCCTCACAACCCGATGTTCAGGCACCAAAGATTGTTGGCCTGGGACCCACACTTGAGGACCTTGGTATCTGATGGAGAAGACTGCAGAAAACTTCCACCATTAGATGAGGTGGGAAGAGCCATGACAAATGCGTGTCAAGAACAGAGCGAGGGGGGCTCCTAACTCAAACTGGGGAGCGGGGGCAGGCAGCTGCTCTGGGACCTGGATGTTGAGATTGGCATTGATGCTGGTAGTCATCTAGATAGACAGGGACAGGCAGAGGCAATAGTGGGGTCAAACCTGGAAAGCTGGGAGGACTTGGAACCCTGCAGTGTGATAGGGGGCTGGGTCCCCAGCAGGGAGGCTTGGGAAGGGCCTGGGAGGCAGGGCTGGGTGAGACCAGGCACCAGATCCACAGAGCAGCTCTTAGTTGGAGGAAGGTTGCGGAACGAGTCCAGAGGCACACACAGGAGGCCATAGGGAGTTCAGGAGAGAGCTGATGGAAAAGAGCATGCAGGCAGGTGAAGAACAGGAAGCTATGAAGGAGGTAGGCTGGCCAGGTGTCTTCCTCCCTTGCGCTGTCACTCTCCCTCCCTCTCTTCCTCCACCTTCTCTTCCTTCTTTCTCTCTCTTCTCTCTTCCTCATTCCTTCCCTTCCTCCCTCTCCTTCTTCCCTTCTCCCTCTCCCTCCCCCTTTAGCTCTCTTCCACTCTCTCTCTGGTAGATAGTCCCTATCCAGCATCTGGCCAACCCCATGGCCATTTGGGGTTCTTTACCATGCTGCATTTGTGCCCTATCGAAGACAAGAATCTGTTTCCAAGCTCATCGCAGTAAAGCCACCATGACCTTTGTAACAGATGAAACATGTATTTTTTCCAAGAGTGACTCAAAGGATGTAAGGTTTGTGCACAAGGCAGTTCTAAAAGTGGATAGTAATTGTTGGTTCTGCTTCCTGTAATGATTTTGAAAGATCCTGCCCCACTCACTCCCTCTCGGAAAACAACTATGAAATCTGCACAAATTGCAAAAAAGAATCCCTCAAGGTGTTGGACCGTGGATAACAGCAGACAGATTCTGCAGAGCATACACCCTCAGTGAGGGAGTTGTAGGAGTGACTCTTGGGTTTTTGTGGCTTTCACTCGGGGCTGGTAGTGTGTGAGCAGACAGGGCCCTCAGGGATACCACAGCCTTCATGGTCTGGAGCAGGGAAACTGAATCTGGGAGACTGTGGTCACCAAAGAAAGTGTCAGCTTCCAGAGGGGAAGGAAGAAGAGGAACCTTCAAACTATCCACCCATCTTTCTGACTTTCTGAACTCCAAGCACACAGGGAGTTGTGGCTGCTGGTCACAGGCAGGAGGTCTAAGTTTAGGCTGGAGCTGGTGTGGAACTAAGATAAAACACCAGTCACTGGTGAAAAATAGAAGTCCAGAATCCCTGCAACATTACAGTTACTCAACTCAAAACTACTCAACATATAAAAACCGAGGAAGGGGCACATACTCTTAGGCAGAAAGAATTAGTAGTTGGATCCCATGAAGACCCAGACATTGCAACTCGAAGCTAGGAATTTTACTTCCTGTACCATGAAGTCTGGTCACCAGGTACACAAACATTTGTGTTATACCCACTTCATTACCTGTCCCTTTCAGAACTGCAACGCGACCTTATTTAAGGTTGATCACATGCATTGTTTTGCAGTCTACTTCACTGAGTATTAATATACACTATTGCTTTCATTTCATTAGAGCTAGCATGGTCTATCTTTTCCATTCCCTTTACTTTTATTTGAGAATTTATGCTTAAAGTAGGTTTAGAGTAGATAGCATGCAGTTGAGTTTTCTTTTCTTATTAAATCTGACAAACTGCCTTTAACTAGACCGCTGAGCTGGCCAATTTTTATTAACATTACTACTGTAGATGATGGCTGGATTTTAATCTATCATCTTGCTACTATTTTTATTTGTCCCATCTACTTTTGGTTCTTCTGTTCCTTTTAGTTGATCTTCTTTTATATCGCTTGAGTATTTTTTATGGTACCATTTGGTCACCTTTGTTGGCTTAGTCCCTGTGACTCTTAGCTGTGTAGGTGTGCATGAGACCATACTTAAGGATTTATGATATGCATCTCTATCTTATCACAGTGTCTTTAAATAGTATACCACTTCATAATAGTTTAATAACCTTGCAATAGTTCACGTCCCACACCTGCCCTTTGTGTTATCATTAGCACACATTTTACTTCTGTATCTGTTACACACCCAGCACAATGTGGTCTTTATTCCTTTGGTCATATCAGGCTTCCATGTGGTTTTATTTTCCTCCTGCTTGGAGGATTTTCTTTAACACTGCTCCACACCGATTTGCTGGTCTGATGAGCAGTTTGGCTCATATTTAAGAGAGCGGATATTTTACCTTGTTTATATCCTTTGTTTCCATAAATTAGTTTTTTTTTTCTTTCAGTACTTTACAGACTTTGTTTCACTCTCCTCTGACTTGTTTCATCTCCCACAGGGGTCTGAGGTCACCCTCGTCATTGTTCTCCTATGCAGGATGAATAAAGCACATCATTTCTTTGTTTCTGTGAAGATGCCACTGGGATTTTGATAAGAATTGCACTGAATCTGTAGATCACTGTGGGTAGCATGGGCATTTTGAGAATATTAAGTTCCAATCCATGAACATAGGATGTCTTTTTATTTATGTTGTCTTTAATTTCTTTCAGCAATGTTTTAGACTTTGAGTGTGTAAGTCTTTGGTCTCCTTGGTTAAGTTTATGGCAAAGTATTTTATTCTTTTGCTGCTCTCTCAAATACATTATTTTCATAATTTTCCATTCAGATTACTCATTGTTGGTGTATAGAAATATAAATGAGTTTTCTGTTCTGGTTTTGAGTTATGCTATTTTAATGACTTTATTTGTTCTAATAGTGGCTTTTTTAAATCATTAAGATTTCCTACTATGATATCATGTCATCTGAGACCAGATGTAATTTAAATTTTCCTTTTTCAATTTGAGTGCCTTTTATTTCTATTTACATAATTTCTCTGGATGTGGCTTCCAGTATTATGCTAAATAAATTTGCATGAATGGGCAGACTTTCCTTCTTCCTTATCTTAAAGGGAAAGCTTTCTGTCCTTCACTGTTGCCCATGGTGTAGGCTGTGTTTTCATGTATCATCTTTATTATGTTGAAGTAATTTCTTTCCATTCTTGGTTGAGTTTTTTTTTTTTTTAATCATGAAAGGGTGTTGAATTATATTAAATACTTTTCTGGCAACCATTGAGAATAGCATGTGGCTTCTGTCCTAATGAAGGATTGTGATGTTACTATGAGGTATTTCATTGATTGATCTTGATATGTCTAACTATCCTCTCATCCCATTCAGTCATGGTGTGGAGAGCTCACTGTTGAATTGCATTTGCTTGTATTTTGTTAAAGTTTTGGCATCAACATCCATCAGGGAAATTGGCCTGTAGTTTGCTTTTCAGGGAGTATTATTGTCTGGTCTTGGTATCTGAATGCTGCTGGGCTCTTGTAATGAGTTTGGAAGGTGTCTTGGTTACTTTTTTCTCGCTGCTGGGACAAAATACCTGACGCCCAAAATTAAGGAAGGAAAGGTTTATTTCACTTACAGTTCATGGAAGTTTCAGTCCGTACTTGGCAGATTACAAGGCAGAGTGGCACATGGCAAAGAGCTGCAGCTCGGACGGCAGAACACAGCTAAGCCGCAAGCACACACCAGAGCGGAATGGGGGAGGAATGTCCTCAAGCACTCTTTTCCTCTCCCTTACATATGCAAACTATCCACCTCTGGGGGTGTGGGGGGGTAGCTCTCACACCCACAATCATTCAACTCTAATAGCCTGCCCCATGGTCTCATGAGGCTTTGGAGGGGACACACAGACATAAACCATAACAGAAGGGTTCCCTTCTCAGTTTTCAAGAGGAGTTGGAGGAGAATTGCTGTTAAGTGTCTAAATGTTTTGTAGAATTTCTCCAGTGAAGCCATTTGGTTTGGACTTTTCTGTTTTGGGGGGTTTTTGATTTCTGAGTCTACTGCCTTACTACTTACCTGTCTTTTCAGAGTTGTCATTTCTTCCTGTTTCAGTCCTGGCAGGCTTTGTATTTCCAGGAATCTGTCCATTTATTCCAAGTTATCTAACTGTTGGCATTTATTTTTTATTTATTTTTTTGTTTGGCTTTTTTCCGGTACCGGGAATTGAACTCATGACCTCACGCTTGCCGGACAGGCGCTGTGCCACTGAGCTAAATCCCCAGCCCCACTGCTGGCATTTAACTGCTCATGGCAATCCATTATGACCTTTCTTATTTCTGTGGCATCAGTTACCATTGTACCCCTCTTTAATTCCTGATTTTACTTGAGTCTTCTCTCTTTTTTTTCTTAATCTAATGTTTTTCAATTTTGTTTATCTTTTCAAAAAGTCAAGTTGTATCTTTGTTGATTTTCCCCACTGTCCTTCTTTTCTATCCTTTATTAAAATGTTTCTACTCTCACCTTTATACTTTCCTTTCTGCTGTTCACTTTGGGTGTGTATCTTCCCCTCTTTTTCTACTTCCTTGGGATGTGGTTAGGTTGTTCGTTCGAGCTCCACCTCTGTTTTCAATATGAGTGCCCTCTGTACACTACCCTTCTTCTTCCCACTGCTCT
The DNA here is from genome assembly GCF_000276665.1 of Chinchilla lanigera. Classification (NCBI taxonomy): domain Eukaryota; kingdom Metazoa; phylum Chordata; class Mammalia; order Rodentia; family Chinchillidae; genus Chinchilla; species Chinchilla lanigera. The sequence continues at coordinate 8,074,216 of NW_004955460.1, read as the reverse complement.
TACCTCAGCCCCTGGATTTTGGTATTTTGCACTTTCATTTTCATTTGCCTCGAGATATTCTCTAATTTCCCTTGTGGTATCTTCTTTGACCCATACGTTTAAGGATATGTCCACAAATTTGTAAATTTTCTAGGTTTCTTCCTGCTATTTGTTCTTAGTTTCATCTTATTGTGTTCAGAAAGGATGCTTTGTATAAGTTCAATCTTAAATGTGTTAAGACTTGTTTTGTGACTGCTGCCTCTGGGCCCTAGGAAGCACTTGTGACCAGCTGTTGTTGGTGGAGTACTGGGCACACTTAGTCTATAGTGTTAGGTTCTGTCTGGTTTTATATCCAGTATGGAAAGTGGTTATCAAAGTCTCCTGCTATTGTGCTGCTGTCTGCTTTTCTCTTTAGTGTCTACTCTACTTTCCTCTCAGTGTCTACTTTATCTATTTGGAAGCTCGGATCACAGATTTACATGCTTTTTTGTTTGTTTGAGACAGCGTCTTGCTATGTAGCCCAGGCTAGCCTTGAACTTGTGGCAATTCTCCTGTCTCAGCACCCTTAGTGCTGGGATTACAGGCATGTGCCCCCATGCCCAGTGTGTGTATGTTATCATTATATAATATCTTTTTATCTCTCTTATGACAGCTTTTGACCTGAAGTCTATTTTGACAGTCATCAGTTTAGCTGGCACTATTCTTTTTTGCTTGCCACTTACATGGAATATCTTTTTCTATCATTTTACTTTCAGCCTATGTGTACCCTTAGCTCTAAAGTGAGTCTCTTGTACACAAAATATGGTGGGTTTAAAAAAAATCCATTCAGTCAATCTTTTTTTTTTTTAATCAGGGAGTTTTATCCATTTACATTTAAATTACTGATAGGACTTATTATTGCCATTTGTTAATTGTTTTCTGTATTGTAGCTATCTTGTTCCTTGTTTCCTTCTTTTAGGGCCTTCTATTGTGTTTTACTAATTTTTTTGTAGGGACATGCTTTGCTTTCCTTCTTTTATCTTTTGTGTGCTTTCTGTTTATCATGGATTAAATAAACATTTAAAGTTATAATTACCTATTTTAACTAATAGCAATTTCACCTCAATTTTATACAAAAACTACATGCTTTCCCATCACACTTTTTATTATTGTTGCAAATGACATCTTTTATATGGTGTATGCATTAACAAAGATTGGTACTTATTTTAACCCCTTTATCTCTTAAATTCTATATTGGAATTAAAAGTAATTGATGTGTTATTATCATAATACTACAAGATTCTATATTTGTCTCACATTTACCGATAGTAGAGAACTTTACTTTTTCAAACATCTTTGGGTTGCTGTTTAGTACCCTTTCATTTTGACTTGAAGTACTTCCTTTAGCATTTCTTGTAGGACAGAGTTTTGCTGAATGTAGTGGTCTTAATCAGCAGTTTTATTCTTTCAGCATTTTGAATATATCACACCTTTCGGCTCATAAGGTTTCTGCTGAAAAATCCCCTGACAACCTCCAGAATCTCTTTGCCCATGATGAGTTGCTTTTCTCTACGTGTCTTTGAAATGCTGTCCTTGTCTTAGACAGATTACGATTTGTCACAGCATGGATCTTTTTGGATTTGTTTTAGTTGCATTGCTTGAACTTGTATGTTCATTTCTCTGTGCAAATTTGGGAGTTCCAGTGACTGCTTCCTCACACAGGCTCTCAGCCGCTTTCTCTCTGTTCTGGAATCCTATAGTGTGTACATGGGTGTGTTTGAGTGTTTCTCCTGAGTCCCTTAGGCTCTCTTTCTCATTAGTTTTTCTTTTACTCTTCTCACTCAATAATCTCAAGTAATCTGTCTTGAAATTTCTTCCTAATTAAGTCTGCTGTTGAGCTCTTCTAGTAATTTTTTCAATTCAGTTACTATATTTCCAGCTTTAGAATTTTCATTGTTTTAACAGATTCCCTTTTTAAATATCCTAATTTTGTTCAACAGTCATTTCTTGAATTAACTTAGTTATTTGTGCTTCTTTTCAGCTCATTGAGCACCCTTAAGATGGTATATTGAATCTTCTGTCTGTTAATTTATAAATTAATCTCTTCCCTCCCTTCTCTCTCACCTTATTTCCTTCCCTCCCCCTTTCTCCTTTTCTCCCCTTCTCTTCATCCCTTCTTCCCTTCCTCCTTCCTTCCCTTCCTTTCTTCCTTCCTTCCTTCCTTCCTTCCTTCCTTCCTTCCTTCCTTCCTTCCGTGTGTTTTACTAGGGATTGAACCCAAGACCTTCATACTAAGGTACATCCCCAGCTCCTTTTATTTTGAGACAGGGTCTCACTAAGATGCCCAAGCTGGTCTTGAACTTAGAATGTTACTGCCTTAGCCTTCCAGAGTTCTCTATTTCTTTAGGGCCATTTCTGGATATTAGTTTTATTTCCTCGGTATTCCGGCAATTCTATATTTCTTTGAATTCCTGTGACCCTTACTGAGATTTGGGTATTTCAAATAAACATTCTCACAGTCCTTAGGGAGTGACTTCATTCTTCCACACATCAGCCCAGCTGGAGGTTCTGAGGCCTTCTCAAATCTCTTCTGGGGTTGCAACTTCTCAGGGCTCAAGTATCTAGTTTCCCTGTTAGATGTTTGCCTGTCTCTTCAGGGGTTGCTGCTTCTTGTTCCCTGATGTTTGTCTGTGGCACTGCAGTCTGTGGTGCTGTAACAAGCTGCAGTGTTCAACCTGACATCGCAACTGTGCTCATCTGAGTCAGGGACAGAGCTCTCAGTCCTTTGGGTGCCCCAGCACAGCAGAACACTGCACATGTGTTCTCTTTCCCTCCTGAGAGAGAAGCCAGGGGTTCGGCGCTTCCTCCTCATTGTGATGTGTTATGCCAGGGAAAGGACCGAAGACAAGAAATGCAGTGAATTTTCCTGTCCTCATAGATGTGTTCTCTTGCCTTTGGATGCATGTGGGTGTGCTGCACCCGCCCAGCTGGATGCCGGAGCACTCACAAAGGCTATGTGGTGCATATGTCCTGGATAAACCAGTGTCTTCTCAGGGGGACAAGGGCCTGGGTCTTCCCCACCTACCATCTTACTGGTGTCAGTCCATCTGTCTTGCTTACATTCCCTATGTTGATTTATAAATTCTAACTCATCCATTTTGATATCCCATTTAATTATAAAGTACCATGATGTGTATATCTGTTTTATGGATGAGTCTTTTCTGATGGCGTAAGTTTAGTAACCTTCACCTAACAAGATAACTCAAGTTTTAGCACAACCAAGATAGGAGTCTAGACCATCAGACTTCCAACTCTCAACTCACAGGGTTGCTGGAAACCCAGAGCCCAACAGCTGCCGGCCTTCCAGAAAGAGGAAGGCGAGGCAGCCACTGGCCGAGGCAAGGACTCAGCCCAGAAGAGCACAGCTTGCTTCCTGCAGGGCCAGCGTGAACTTGTGATCCTTCAGCTCCACACCTGAGTGTAAATTTCAGTGCGAGTTGCCCTATCAGGATAAATCAACTGCATTTTAAGGCACCTGTTCATCTGTCCAGTCTAGTTCTAGAGAACCCTAGAGGATGTCTTCATGCCAAGTTGCTGACAGACCTGGTGATATACTGTGATACTCACCCAAGAGCAACGACTGGAAGCTTCTGATCCACTGTCCAGGTTCTCAGCCCAGTCTGAGGGTGCAGGGCCTGTAAAGTGCACTCGCCAGTCAGTATCTGGCCCAGGATGGCATCGGTACCGCCCAGCACAGTGAGTGGGCAGGAGCGGAGCTGCAGGAGCCCAAGGTGCCCAGTGACGTCAGCAGCTGTGCCCCGGGATGGAGGCAGGAGGCAGCTCCCCTGGATGAGTGCTTGTGATATGCTGGTTCCTTAGGAAGAACGCTACCATAGAAGTTCCATTACTGGGGGATAAAAATTCGTGGTTACTAAGTATACTTTCTTGCGGTTCTGACACACCAGCTCCATTTTACTATCATATTTCAAATTGGAGGACAAGTGAGGACAGTGCTTCTATTGGATCATCTGTTTCCATGAAGTGAATGGGTATGGGTTTGCTCATCCTTCCAGGAAGACCAGGAACTGGCCAGGGTCTGACCTCCCTCCCCCTCCCCTGCCCTCTCTTCTTTTTCTCTCCTTTTCCCCCATCATTTTCATATTTTTGTACCTTTTTCCCACCTTTAATAGCAGTCTACACTCAGTGCAGAAAGCACATTATAGTCATAGACATTGACATCAAATCACTCAAATTGTCCCTACTCACAGGTGCCTGATATATCTGGTATCTATTATTTTAGGCCCAAGCATTGGTGTGTGATGTATGTACTGGGTCACGTAGCACATAAGTGTCAGTGAGGACCAGCTGGACACCGATATCTGCAGCTGAAGATGGCGGCCTGCACGGGTGTGTCTGCGTCCAGCATTTCTCCACTCAGCTGAAATGCAGTTACTAGTGCAGGTGAAGAAGAGCCCACAGCATCAGAGGACAAGTCTCAACCGAGGCAGCATCACCAGCAGACCAGAGAACTGAGGATTGAGGTAGGGTAGAGATCAGGGTGGGGAGGCCCCATGCAGAATGGGCCTCAGGGTGCTGGCTCCTTTGGTTAGGGAGGCCCAGTAGGGATGCTGGTGCAGATTTGAGCAGTGTCATCCTGAGGATGGGTGTGCTCTGTCTACTTCAGAGGGACCTGCTTGCAGGAGCAAGTGTACAGCTCCCTGCTCAGGATTACTGAGTGCAAAGGGATGTCAAGCCATGACACTGTTTCAGATTCTTAGGTGGAGGCCAACCATGTGTACCTGTGTGAAGGCCACATGGCTGTGCACTGTCTCATGACTTGAGGGCCAGGTGTGTTCAGATCTCGAGAATCCAGGCTGGTTCTCTTGCTGATCTGCCAGTGTCCAGAGGGTCTTTTTCCTGAGCGGCAGAATCCCAGCTGTGACCTTGGAGGGTCCTGTCAGGTGGCCAGAGACCTTCTCTACCCAGGGTCTGCTAGTGAGAGGACCTTAAATACATTAATTTCCTTTTTTGTACAAACTAACCTCCTCATTTCAGCACTTCTGTCTTCATTATTGAAAGCCAAGGTTGGAGGTGTGCGTTTTTAATGACTTGCCATCCTGCACCCATCCAGTTGTCATCAGCCAGTGAAATACCTGCTTCTGGGCTGCACAGATAAACCACAGGAAGCTGCACGCCCCTCCCTCTATCTGTGTAAGGAGCACACAGGCGAAGGAATTAAAATGCACAGCTTAATTGGATTTTTGCAGTGTCCTGCTGCCAACAGAGCTCCCCTGACTTTATTATGGCATTCAAATGCCAGGTTTAATTCCAGGCATGTGGTTTGGGAGGGGGAGGTATTCCTAGGAAACAGTTCATTAAGAGGCACATCCAGTCTCACACCTCCTCTGAGTGTGGAGTGGGGCTGTCTGTGCTGGGGGTGATTTGATTAAGAGTGGAGTGAATGGCTGGGATCATGGGGTGTGCAGAGGCTGGGCTCTGACTCTCCCTGACTTGCTCAGGATTTCTGAGTGGGCTGAAAATATGGTGCCGAGTACTGGGATTTCTTTGAACACCTTCACACCTACCCAAGCCAGGAAGGATGGGAGCTGGGGACTCAGATGCCCTGGCTAGGAGAGGTGAAGCTGCACCTCAACCTGGGGCTGCTGAACACCCTGCAGCCTGAGTCCTGAGGTGTGGGCCTTGGGAATGAATGGGTGGTTGGATTAGTGCCTGTGAATGGGGACCTTCTGTCTGACATGGCCGTGGGGGTTGGCTCTGAGGGGCGGCCTGGGCCTGAACCTGTTCTGGGAGGGTGTGAGGGCCCCTCCAGGGTGAAGAGCAGGGACTGTCACTGAGATTCAACTGCAGTCTCTGCTAGATTCCTGAACATTCTGGGCTTGGGAGAAGCCAGGTGATGTGAGCACTGCACCTACCTGGGACAGGCTGACTAGAACCCATCTCTAGCCCCTAAAACAGTGAAGGTTCTGGACCCAAAGCCCATGGTGAACTTCCTCAGAGCTGGAATTAGGTTTGGGAAATCTGTGAGCGAATCTGCCTTTGAGACAGCCCAATGTTTCCTTTCTCCTTTTGATAGTCAGAAGAGGGGTATGCGTTGTTTGACAGCTCCAGTTGCTTGTGTCCTGGATACCCCACACCCACTGTCAGATGACCCGTGTGGGTTTAACTTTGAACCAAGCAACAGAATTGAATTTGGACCAATCACAAGCCTGCTGCTGCTATCTAAGCAGCATTTTTCTCACACCTCATTCAGCAAGACTCCCTGTTATACATTGAATCACCTGGACTGCAGCAAAGGCCCTGTGCAAACAAAGTCTCATTCAGTATAGACAGACTGGTGGCTGGGAAAAGAGCAACAAACACTAGGGGCCATTAGACTTGAAGAGTCCAGGGACCAGCAGCTGATGAAGACCAGCAACCAGTAAGCAGAGTCACAGACCACCAGCAGTAATTGGCAGCTAAGGGTCTAGAGATGCAATGCTAAGGCCTGAGGCCATTGGTGCTCAAAGCCTGAAAATGCTAGCAGAGTTTTGCTTTGCTAATTCATGATTTCTGTCTGAATTGAGTAAAAGAACCCTCAATCCATTGGTGTCATCTCCAAAGAAAGAGTTTTCTAGGGACAGGTGCCTCTGAGTGGGCACCACAGGCTGAGGCTGCCCTGTACCTGCTCCCACCCCTGCCATGTGGTCCTCAGCACAGGCTTTCTTCACACATGTGAGTGGGGCCTTTTAGGACCAGGGCTGTAGGGCTCATCCTGACAGCACAGTGCAGTGGAGTCCATCATGCACATGCTTTAGTCTACACAGAAGTGCAGACAATCACACACATGCATATGCTTGCACACACATGCACACACAGAGACACACATGCTAGGCCTACATAGATATGCAGAAACTTAGACATATGCACACACATACACAGAGACAAACACACACTCTCATGCCCACACAGGCATATGTATGTACACACACACTCAGACACATGTACATATGCACACAGACACACATACTCAGATATAGACACATGCGTGATCGTGTACACATAGACACAAAAACTCACACACACAAACATATACATGCATGCACACACAGACATACACTGTCATGCCCATGTAGAGATACAGAGACACACACAGACAGCGCCTATGCACAGCTGCACAGCTGTCTTGAGTTCAGTGCCCCTAGCAGCTTCCTCTGTCTGTTCTATGCAAGGCTAACAGAAAACTCCAAGTCTGGTGTCAATGACACTTAGCTGACTGGGCAAACTGCACACTCATGACCAAATATTTATTCTTCAGATTAGAGCAGATTAAAATCACTCCCATGCTGAATGCATTCTGGAAATTCCACAACTCCCAAACAGAAGGGGCCTCCCAGGGTGAGCACCTGGGCTGGCGGCCCACCGCCTTCTAGCTCTACTGCCCATTTCTCCTGTGGGTCTCCACAGGAACAGAATAGACACTGGCTGTGGAAAACAGTATTCAAGTGGAAAAAAGCGTAGGGACCCAGTCTCTGTGACGTACACACGGCTCTCCAAGGATGAGTCAAGGACTCATGAAAGGGGATTCCTCAAAAGCTTTGCATGGGGCAAGCAGGTGAACAACCTCTGAACTTGGAGTGGATGGGGAACTCCTAAATATGCTGAAGAAACTCTAACTATAAAATAGGAGACCAGTGAAACTGAACACATTAAAAAAAAAAACCCTGTCAAGTAAAAATAACCTTAAGAATGAAAGAGAAGCAGAGAACAAGAAGGTAGTCAGTAGGGACGCAGCAAGCAAAGTTGAGCCACAGGGCCACGTCAAGAGCATCTGCGTATCAGTAAGAGTGGAGAGATCCAGAGAAAGGCTGGACACAGGTTGGGACACAGATGGGGTGCATGTCACAGCTGCAGTGAGGTGCTGTCACACACCAGACACTGGCCAGCACTGCCCCACCTCTCAGGCCTGGCAGTCGGTCACGGCTCTCAGGCTGAACGGGCTGTGGGGCCTCCTTCCCAGTGCTGGTGGGAGGATGGGGCTTCCCAGGTGGCTCAGCAGGGCGATGGGCGTGCAGAAAGCCCCTGGCCCCTGCTCTTTCCATGTCCTCGACCGCCCTTCCGAGGAAGCCATCCAACTGGAGACCAGCAGGTGGGTGAGTCACACCCTGCGTCTACTTGTGGGTACCCTCGCTCCCAGCTGTGGGGGTGGGAGGGCATGAGGAAGTGGTTCTGTGAGTCAGAGGCCCCCACGGAGCTCATTTTCCAGGACACTGGCTCCCTGTGTCCCCAAAAGAAGGCCAAGCAGGGAGAGGTGTGGGACTGTGGCTTCTGACTGTCCCCTGAGAGTGTGAACGTATAGAGACAGATATACAGACACACATAGAGACAGACATACTGCAACACATAGAGACACACAGACACGCACACACAGAGGCAGACATACAGAGGCACACAGACTTCCACGGGGACAGACAAACATGCAGACACCCACAGGCACACGGAGATGCAGACATACTGCCAGAAAAAATCCACACACCTCAATTAAAAGTAAATTATTTGTTGATGGGGATCAGCAGCTGCCGTCTCCAAAGCGAGCACACTGAGGACGAAAGGGCCAAGACTCTGAAGGGTCCTTAGCCCTGACCCCCCTGGAGCATGGGCCAGGGCCACCCTGGCTGGCCTGAGACTGGCCTGGATACTATCGGGTGCCCAGCAGGTCACAGCCAGGGCTGCCCTGGAGCAGCCTCTCTAGGACACTCTGAATGACAGGAAGTGACAGCTGGTGACAAGCAGTGGGAACACTGCAGCTGCAGAGGGGCTGTCCCTGGTGGCCACGCTGCCCACCGCTCCCCTCTCTGCTCATCAACATGGCATATTTGCTCCTGGGCACTGCCCAGCCCCAGGCCTGGTGACTCGGGAAAAAGAACACTGGCGGAAAAACAAGTTAATGAGCTTCTTCATGGGGAAGAAGCCATGCCAGGGAGCGGGTAGCTGTCTGGAGCCAGGCCAGGTGGTGCCAGGTGGCCTGACTGCTGGCCTCAGCCCTCCACTGGACAGGATGCCCAGGATCCAGTGCATACAGAAGCAGGGCCAGCTATGAAAACATGCAGGTGTGTGCAGATGCTCGTGTGCCTGAGGGTGTGTGTGTGTCGGTGGGTGGTGTGTTTGCATGTGGATATGTGTGATTGTGAGTGTGCAACACGTGGGAGGGTGGGCATGTCCCGTGTTTGGGCAGCATGATCCTGCAGGGGTAGCTGTGTGTTCTACCTCATCTGTGGGCAGTGATTGCTGCCTCTGTCTCTCTCAGGACCCCACAGAGAGGGAAGAGGACTTGCTGTGTCCCGTCAAGCCTCAGCAGGCACAGAGGCCAAAGGTCACGCTCAGGACAAATGTTGCCCCGGCAGGGTTTTTGCTTTCTCAAGGCCACTTCTAAATTGGGAGGAGGGCTGTAATTTCAGTCCTGCCCTCCCTCAAGCCCTCAGCCTCCCTTGTCTGCTGGTCCACAGCAGCACCCTGGGACAGCAGAGTGGGGTGGGGTACAGGCCAGCACTACTCCACGCCTGGCTGTGCCCTTTCTTCTGAACCCAGCCCGGAGATCTGTCTTCCCTCTTAGGCTGCTTCTGAGGCATTATCCTTTTCTACATCCTCATGCAAAAGTAAGCCCCTAAATGATTTCAGGTACTCCAGCTCAGAGACAAGTTCTAAAATAGTGTAGGGATTAGCACCCCATCCCATCTGAGGCCGTAAGTGAGTCCTGTGGCTCTGAGTGCATTTTCTCCTCGCAGACTTGCCAACGTGAAACCCACAGGGAACGGGAAATCGCTGGCCTGTTTCAGCGTGCAGATACTTCCTCCGATGGGCTTGCTTCCTTTTAGAAGGGTCCAAATGGAGCTCGGCACAGATTCCTGACTGCCTCTGCCTCCCCCGACCCCATCTGGATTGAATGTGTAAATCTTCTCTCTTGCCTTTATTGATCAAGGCCAAAATTACAAGTATAAATTACCATGATGGGAAACAAGATGCTCGAAAAGTGATAAGCGGGGCAGCTGTGGTGTTAGTAGTGCCGGTAGGGGTGGAGGGACTGATCCAGGAACACTCTGCTCCTTAGAGGCTCCCATGCTCCACAGGTCTCTCCTGGCAGGGACACTGCTGAGTTCCAGTGCTTGCCTGATAAGGTCCAGGCAGCAGATCCAGGCTTAACTATCTCTGTGCACAGCTCTTCTTGGCAGACTGCTGGCAAGAAAGCCCCGGATGCAGAAGGGTTGGCATCAGTGTCTCTGGCAGGTCTCTCATTCCGCTCCTGGTCTGGAAGGGCCAGTCAGACCTAACACCAAGGTACTGGCAGGGCCAGCCCCTCTGGAGACTCCAAGCCTCTGTCCCTGACCTCCTCTAGCTTTGAGTGCAATGAGCAGCCCCTACTTTTCCATTTTGCTTCTCTTGTCCTCTTGCCTCTTCTTGGGGTGTCTTGCTTCCCTTATGAAAGCACCCATCAGATCAACAGAGTAACCTCCCTTCTCAGGTTGCTTATCTCCAGAGAGCCTCTTGCATGAAGGGTGATATATCCACAGGCTGTCGGTGAATATTTGGGGCCCAGATTTAGCTGGCCGTACCCACAATTGGTGGAAACCATGCTTGGACACTGACCAGAGCCTGGAGCGGGGCCTCCCTGCTACTGCCCCCTAAGGCCCTGGCCTGGACTGGGGCCGTGTGTATGCATGCGTGTGTGTGTGTGTGCGTGTGTGTGTGTGTCTAAGCCAGGGTGGCATGCCCACACAGCCCACCAGAGAGGCTCTGGGCTGTGGTGGGGAAGCTGGGCTTAGCCAGTCTCAGAGTAGACCCACCAGCCATCCTGCAGGGGAGGAGGTGAGGTCCGGGCTATTCTCTGCTGCAGCCAGGACAGGACCTCCTCCTACACCTGGTGCCTTTCCTGCCTCCTCTTCTTTCTCTGTGAGTTGGGGCTGGAGTGGCAGCTGCCTCCAGCGGGCTGGCTGGTAGAGGTTGCCCTTGAGGTTTTCCGGGTGGACTCAGGGCCAGCACTTCCCGGCAGGTCCTGGGAGGCTGTAGCTGGCTTGTGGCTTCCTGGTATGCAGTGCAGGCCACCCAGAGGCCTGTCCAGGGGGTTGGGCAAGGCCTTCTCTCTATACCTGCGGACAGCAGCTCACCCTCCTGGGCAGAGCCTTTCCCACATTGGCGTCAATCTCTTTTGATCCACACCTGGGGGCCAAGGGTCAGTAGGAATGAAGCATCAAGACACCAGCTCTTCAAAGGAGGACTTAGCACACATAGCGGACACAGCTATGTGTTTGAGAGGACAGAAGGCCAGAGAGGCCACAGGACAGGCACACAGCAGCAAGGGAGCCTGTGAGGGTGCACCATTTTTTTCACCCCTGCCTGACCCCCAAGGGCCCTGTGGCTCCCCCTCAGAGTCCTGCGCACCTGGGGATGGCAGATGCTTCAGAATTCTTGTGGCTGCAGGTGAGACCTTACTGGCTGTCCCCTGGGAAGGACTTTAGCAGAAGGTCCAGAGCTGTGCTATTACTTTTCAAAGTGAATGTTTCTGAGGCCCCACAGGGACTCCGGCCTTACTAAGTTCTGATCTGCCTCCTTTGGGTCTTCCTGGTCACTCCCTAGTAGGTCCCCAGAGGAGGTGGTCCTGCAGTTCCTGAGGAGTCAGCAATGATTCACACGGAGCCAGGGTGTGCCCCCCCGGCTGGCAGGAGCAGCTAGGGGAAGGCAGGGGCTGGGCCTATGAGTTAAAGGGTCAGTTCTCAGCCTGGGCTTGTTTCCAGCTCTCGAGAGAGCCATTAGTAAGTACATTTGGCCACTGGCCAGGTGCAGCCCTAAAATGGCCCGGCCTTTCAGTCCCCAGCTGTGGGAAGAGCTGACTTAGCATTCCATGGCTAGGATGCTGGACCTTGACATCTCCCCCTTGCTAAACATGGTAGAGTAATAACAGAGCTCTTCTCCAGGCAGATCTAAGCAATCACTGGGTGAAACAGGCCGTGGGCACAGGGGCAGGCGTTGGGGAGATCAAGGGGGCACAGCAGCACTGATGCAAAAGCAGAATAAGATATCACTCTTTGCTGAAGTCTCCTTGCATGCGACTGGCTGCCAAATTTCATGTCAGCGACCACAGCCTGCACTTCTGAATAGCAAGACTCAGTGAGAGCCTTTGATTCTTCATGAAAAGGTTTGTCAGAGGAAAAAAAATTAAGGGGAGTGTAATTTGAAGCTGTCTATATCAAGTAGGAGTCTGTAGAGTTCAACTGAGCTTATGTCCCACCTTTCAAAGCTTCTGTGTTTTTAGCAGGCTCTGGGACCATAGAAGGAGAAAATGAAGAGGGGGTGGAGTGTACCCTGTCATCTCTGCTCATGTGGACCAACTAGCTCTCCTGGTGGACACAGCAGGCCCCACTGAGATGTTGTGTTGAGCTGCTTTGGCTTTGGCTCCCTCGTTGAAGAACACGCGATGATTGTCCGCCTGCTCTGCACTCTGCCCGGTGCCAGAGCACCATCAACCAGTGAATCAGTGTAGACCCAGGAATGCTGTGGCCTGGTGGGGAACGTAGCAAGCCTGCCTTAGGTTGGCTTCGAGATAATGAGGCTGTTTTGGATCCATATCATCTATATGAATTTCTGAATTATCTTGTCAATGGATGGAAAAAAGCCTGCTGGGATTTTACTGAATGACTCGATCAATTTGCGAAGAATTGATATCCTAATAATATAAGTCCTCTACCAAATGCATGATCTATTTCTTTCTTGTTTTCTCTCGGCAATGCTTTATAGCTTTTGATATAGAAGATTTTGCAGAGTATGTTAAATTCATCCCTAAGTTTTTGATGTTTTGATACTATTATAAATGGTATTTTAAAGTTAATTAATTTTGCAATACTAGAAATTGAAGCCAGAGTCTCATGCACTCAAGGCAAGTGTCTTACCAATGAGCCACATCACCAGCCCTTCTACTTTAAATAGTGTACAGAAATACAACTGATTCTCATATATTGAGTTGGTGTCTTTTGATGTTGCAAAATTCTCTACTGGCTCAAGTTGTTTTTCAGTAGAGTCCTTAGGACTTTGTATTTCTATCACCTGAAAGTTAGTATGATGTCACTCTTTCCTTTTCAGCATGTATAGCTTTATTTCCTTCCTTGTCTCTTTGCACTGAAACCTCCAGTCCAATGGTGAAAAGAAGAGGTAAGAACAAAAAAAGAAATCCATCCCCTTCTCCCCATCCTGGGGGAGTCATCAGTCCTTCCTGGTTTCTTCTAATGCTAGCTGCAGAATAGAAGCCTGCCCTTACAGTGCTTGTCCTTATCTGAAGGCCACCAGGAAGAGCTCTGAGTGGCTGCCAGGTGGTAGGGACAGCGAGTTCATGGGTGACTCTGTGGAGCCACACACAGCCAGAAGAGAAAACAAGATCCTCAGGCCCAGGGTCCAAATAAGATTTCTGCCTCTCTCTACTCTGCCAGGGGTGCCCAAGTGCCAGCAGTAGCCCTACACTCCCTAGTTCCTCTCCATTTCACAATCCACTGAAGCTTGGCAGTCCCTGCCTCATGTCATGCCTAACAGGGAAACTTTTCCAGGAGGCAGAGGAGCTAGGAACTAGGCCCCGAATGCCTGGGGTAATGGGTGCTGATCTTATACGCAGCATCCTTACTCCATCTCTTCCATTTCTGCATGTGGCAGGAGACAGCTGATGGGGCCCCCAGTGCAGAGAATTCTGAGTAAGTAGATGGAAGAGACATGGTTCATTACACATTTACAGCTGCACAGGGGAGGTCAAGGCTGGCCAGGCAAGATACCATTTCCTAATGACATGGGTGAAGTCAACATGTGTTCTATGTGCTCCTCTCTGCCTCCCTGACTCCGCTTTGCCACCCTGGTCATGAGCTAGATGAAGAGGAGACACACTGGTTTGTTGTTGGTTTACTTTTTCTTTGATGAATAGCCTGGAGCTACTGCTGGTAAGACCACCATAAGCATGGAAGAGTCATCATGTTTCGCTAAGTGGCCAGTCTGGGCGCAGCCTCTGGAGGATTTGGGAAGACTCAAAGCTATTTCTTCTCAAGCCAAGTACAGGGTCATCCCATGTTTGCTGATGCTCCGCCAGGCTGAGAAAATGAAAGCATTTTGCAAAATCACTTTGATAAGGCACAGAAAAGCAAAATGTACAAACAGTCCACGTTAGTTATGTCCCAGTTACAGTCAGGGAACATAAACTCAGCAAGCCATAAAGCATGAAAGACACCAGCTGCTGGGGCCGCTTCATCCTCTGGGGATGGTAGAGGCCTCCTTGGATGAAGGGGAATTTGTTTCTTTCCCTTCTGCCATGTCAGTGACAAAAGCTGAAGTCTGGATGGATAACCTATCTAACTGATGGACCGTGGGACTAATCAGGTCTGAGCTGGAAGCAAACATGGACACAGGGTGACTAGGAACACCAGCGTCCTGGCTGGCATGGTGTGGGCATCTGGCTTTGGACATTCCTGCCTCGCTGGGTTCCCCGAGAGTCTATTCTAATCCCCAGAGTCTCTGTGGCTAATGGGGCCTCTGCTGTATGACAACATGGCAGGACTGACTTCGCTGGGAACTTCTGGAAGGGGTGTTGTTTGGTGATGTCCCACGAGACTGACGTGGATTCTGAGATGCTGACTCTTTCTGGAGCCTGACGGGGAGCTGCCTCCCTCAGAAATGACAGCTGAGGGTGGAGAGTCAGGGCACCTCCAGTCTGCCAGGCACGTGGGTGTGGATGGTGGTTCCCAGGAGGCAAGAGGGTACTGTGTAGGTGATGAGTCCATGAGGAAAGGAGGTGCTTTCACTTGATCCTCACAATGGTGGGTCAGTCACCTCTGACAGGTTAATGACTTGAAGACTCTTGATCCACTTGGGAGTCCTCCAGAAACACAGGTAGAAAGGCAAAGACAAACAACAGTGGCCTCTAGTGGCGGTTGGAAGTGTGTGCTTAGGGCACACTCAGCCAGCCTGGGACCTGAGGAGACCTGTCTGGATATGAGGGCTGGAGGCTGCACACCCGCAGCTCCTCCTGTGGCAGCAGCAGGGGGCACAGGGTTCGGGACACCAGGGTGGGGAATGGTCAACCCTGGCCAAGAGATAGCCGTGGCCAGCTGGCTGCAATGATGGTTTGGGCTAAGGGGTTCTTCCTGAGGTAGGGGGTCCAGCTGCGCAGAGACAGGACCGGGATTGCCAGGACCGGGATTGCCAGCCTCCTCACAGGGCTGCTTTCCAGCTGAAATGGATTCAAGGTGGAAAACTCTGGCATCTGCAGAGCATCCAGCAAGCGTGTTCCTATGGAAGGGCACAGGAGGGGCAGCAGGAAGGATGGTGAGATGCAGCCAACAGCTGCATCCATGCTGCCAGCTGACCACAGGGGATGGTGGACATGACCCAGATGGCCTTGACAGCATGCCCTGACCTGGGAGGTAGGAATAGCCACGCTAATTTCAGGCCTAAGGGGCATAGAGGGGGGCTGGGGGTCTGCAAGCCTGGATGTGAGTCTGTCTTTGGCTCTGACTCAGTATTTTCCCAGCCAACCACGGTGTCCAGCTCCAGAGACCCCCACCCTGTGGTCCTGCTGTGAACCCTGCACGGCTGTCTTTAGCCCCACTGACCAGAATTCCCACCCTTGGCTTCCCGTGTGACTTCCTTTCCAATGTGGTTGTCAATGGGTGGGGCGTCTTTTTCCTGATTTCCTGTGAGAGGTTTCAGAACTCTCTCCAAGTCTGGTGGGTGGATTTCCCTTGGGGTCTTTTTAAGTGAGCCTGTGTTTCCCCACAGCTCAGGCCCGTGGTCCAGCACCAAGCTGTGGAGCCAGGTTTTTTTCTCTGTCCAGGGATGTCTGTAATTGGTATGTGAGGCCCTGACACCTGAAATGTGTCCCGCCTCACTGGCTGACAGTTCTGGGGCTCAGTTTTCTGCTGTCTAAGGAGCTGCCCTTCTAGTTAGAGCCCCCAGCAATTCTAACTCTGACCGGCAAGAGGGCTGAGCCCGTTCCTATCACTGTGCTGACCACAGTTTCCTGGTCATGCAGAAGGGAGCCTTCCGTTCCTTTCAGTTGGGGAATTTTACCAACAGTTTCCTTGCTTGGGCTCCAGAGCAGCTTGACTACCAGGGCTGTCATTTTAACTTTCCAAGCCTGGGCTTCTTTATGTAAAGAAAGAAGTGAACAATTATTCCCATCTCCGGCTTTGCTGCTTTATGAAGCCAGGTTGTGAATATGTAGCCTCGGCCTTTGGCCAAAACCACACTGGCTTCTTTCCTCCTTGGGATTATTTCTGAGTATGTCTTCCCTCCTTCCCCAGGGTGGGGCTCCAAGGACCCCATCTCCTGCCTCTTCACAACAACACATCTTTCCAGCTTAGAGGCTGGCATTCCTAACTTCATGCAATAAATCTGTATCAGTACAGATTCAGACTCGTCGTGGTATAATTTATGATAACCCTTGATGACTCTATGCCACATTCCAACCTTGCACCACCATCAGCCTCCCAAGTATGGTTTCCCCGGATGAGGCTCCAGGTCCTGCTGTATCAGCGCTAGAAGCCACACAAACCTTTAAGTCACTTGGAGGAGTCGCATATTGGTCGTTGGTCTGTGCCGGGTGAACTCCACAGGTTTCTCCAGAGAAACAGAACCTATACGGCTTGGGTAGAGATGAGAGGAGAATTATTGTGGGAATCAGCTCTCAGGAATTCTAGAGGACTCATGTGGAGACCCAGGAAAGCTGGGTGAGATTCAGGACCGGAGAACTGGCAGCTCCACTGGTGTGGGTCTTGGGTTCTGGTGCCAGAGGCAGAAGATGGACCTCATCCCTCCAGTACACAGAGGGACTTGCCTCCATTTTTGTTCTATCCACTCTCAATAGACTAGAGGGTGCCCACCTGCTTAGGGAGGGCAATTGTCTTCACCTTCACAGATGTCCAGAAGTGATGTGCCACCAGCAGTAGGGGCAGCCTCAGTGTAGTAACGATGACGTATAAGATTAGCCATCACACCAGGCAGTATCCTGGGGCTTGAGAACATGAGCTGAGGTAGTGCTGACTTGCTAGACCTCAATGCTTGCTGCCCTTGGGTGTAAAGTAGACCCTCACCGGTCATGCAGGATGTCACCAAGTTGGTGCACATCAAGGAAGGGTCTGCTTAGCTCAGGGGTGTGCCCAGTCTTGAACTGAATCCAAACAGGAACTGAGGGTCACTAGGATGACCCTCAACCCCACCTGTGTGGCCCATGACCACATTAGTTCCGAATACAAAAGAAATCGGGCTGAGTATCCAGGAAGTGAGGTCATTCTAGGAATATAATTTAAAGTTTCTTTAGGGAATCATGAAAATCACACCAAAAAACTCAGACACTTTCCTTAAAGAAGATAGATATTGCCAACCAGAGACTATTCCAGAACTTCAGCTTTTCTGTTCACTGTCTAGTCACCGAGAGAGGCAGACAGAGGAGGCTGGAGGTAACCTTCTTGGGGAAAGAAGTAGACACAGGAGGGCCAAGGGGACTTGAGGAGGACCCGTGTTGTTGCTTCCTGGGTGGTGGCATGGTGGGGGAGGCCTCTGGGCAGTGGCCTGGCTGACAGATAGCAGTGTCTTGCAACCTCTCACTGACTTGGGGGGAAGGCAGAGTGCTGGTTCTGGCCATGTTTGTTTGAGACCCTGCTTTTCCTTATCACCACTTTATTTCCCAAGTCAGGAACTTAACTGACCTCTCAATTGTCACAAGCGCTGAGCCTGTAATGGAGGGAAAAAGCCAGCACTGGTGATGGTCCTTCACTCAAAAAAAACACGAATTATGATGCTGGCTGGAAATACGGAAAGGAAGAAAGGCATGACCTGCCCTTCAGTCTCATAGCTGTCAGGGGCCGGTCAGGCTTCAGACAGCCCCAAAGCTGGTCCCATCCCACAGCACATTTGTTCAGAGCGCAAGCAGGGCCCTGGGATGGTAGATTACACAGGCTCTGGGGACGGGGCAGGAGCAGATGGACTGAGCTGAGGGCAGAAGTGTGAGTGAGGCCTGCCCACGTGGGGGCAGAACGCAGCTACCTCTGATAGGAGCAGAAAGCCCAGTGCTGCCAATCACTGCCAGAAAGGGAGGGAGGGAAGGTAGAAGTGAAGGGGGAAATTAAAATTTTAAATGAAAGCCTGCCCGGGATGCCCACCAAGACCAACTGGACATGTCCAGCAGGCCTGATAACAGAACGTTTCTTCCTTTGTGTAACCCCTGTCTCTACTGCCCCTGTATAACTGATGGCCTTGCAATGTAACTTAAAGTGTAACATGGCATTTCTTCCTTTGTATAACTCATGCTTTGTATAACTGGTAGTCTTACAATGTAACCTGAATACTCACACTCCTTCAGCAACCCTTGTCACCCAGCCATCCAATCACGTGCGCCAAATCTGCCTTTGCACCTCTCCTCTCACTTTCCCTTTAAAAGTCCAGAAACCCCACCAGGCGGGGCCCTGGTTCTTTGGGAGACATCCTAGTCAGAAGTCCACCGGTGTAATAAACTGCCTCCTAAACCTCCTTGGTGCCATTTTTTCCCCATATTTGGTCTGTTTTCTGTAACAGAAGGAGGGAAAGAGGGAAGCAGGCTACCTTTTACTTCTTATTTGATATGGTTGGATCAGAAGTTATATTTTATGAATTTACTGATAAGCCACAGGCCCAGAGAAGTTAAGGGACACATCCCAGGTCACACAGGTGGCTGGTAGAATATCACTTACGAGGCTCTTCTCTTACCCATTGTTTCTGAGCACAAACCAATGCAGATTCAGGCCTAGAGTAATGAGGCAGTGTGCACGTGGGTGCCTGGCACCTGAGTCCTACAGTCTGCTGCCTTCTTGTGCTCTGAGGAGACACTATTCTACTGGGCACCTTGCCAATCTCCATGCCCCAGAGCTCCTGGCTGCATCCAATCCATGCACATGGGGCCCACAGGTGTTACCTTTCTGGAAATGTCATAGCGATATCAGCCTTAGAAGAGGGACTGGGGACCAGCTTTAAGGACAGATTCAGGTTGAGGACCCCGAGAGCCCAGACCCTGCCCATTAGGGCTGCTCCCCGGGGGTGGATGGCTGCTGAAGCCCAGCGACAAGGCTCTTGCTAGATATTTGCCAAACCCTTCCTGAGCACCCAGAGGTCGACCTGCCATTAAAGGCCTGGGAAATATCCCCTTTGCCCCGCACCTGCAATGTGACTAAATCTCCAAATACGAATCACACAAGCAACCTTCTTCAGCCACAAAGCAATAAAATATAGAGCAAAATAGCTGCCCAGCCCAAGCCAAAATGAAATAACCAAATAAATCTTAGAGACAAGAGACTTAATTGACTGCCCTATGTAACTATTGGCTCAGAGACGAAAAGGCAATTTTCAGTGACAGAACATTTAAAAATGAAAATTAGAGCAGTAGGTGTTGAGGTGTGGAGTGGCCTTGTGCAGACCTACGCTCAGAGATGAATGCCTCTTGTCAGAATCGTCATTCATCATCATGCAGTTAAAGGTGTAGTCCATGAGAAGTCCACTCAAGAACCAAGAAGGCGGCTCATGAGAAAAAAGCATGGAGCAGCAACCTGGCAGCAGCTGTAGGTAGAACCAGGGCCTGGCCAGTGACAGAGAGGCCAGCCCGTGGCGACAGGTGGGTGGTAGGGCATACACAGGCCCCTTGCTTTGCTCTGCGGGACTCAGTTGGCCTTCCCCATGGGTCACAAGGTTTCCTATAAATCTCCAGGGCACCTCAGCTATCTACCTCCTAAAAGTGGGCTCAGGCCCTCAGGAACTCTCTTAAAGTTCTTTTCAACCACCTCTTATGATTCTTGTTGACTATCTCCTCATGCAGCTCCCCAGCCTTAGGGAGAGCTTAGTACCTGCTTTGAGCTTAGTTCCTAAGCAACCAGACTCTGGGAAGATCCGCATCACACTGTCCATGGAGATCAGAGAACATGGCCCCCATGGTAGAACCGGGAACAGTCAGGACAGGAACACTGATAGGGACAGGTGGCCAGAGGGCAGATGGTCCATCGAGGCTCCACAGGCTGTGGGGTGGTGAGCAGCAGAGCTCCATACAACTGGCCAGGCCTATCCTGTAGTTCAGCCTGTTCTCCTGTTACAGGACAGCTCCTTCTCATGTCAGCTTCCCAGCAAGGCCCTGCCCTCCAACCCAGGGGCTGCCTCACTCCCAGGCTCTACTGTCCGCTCTGACCCTTCCCCTGATGTAATTGTTCTGTATTTGGGAATTATCCCAGCTAGCACCCAAAAAGCAGGGTGGTGCGTGGCTTAGCTCACCGAGTGTCCTTAAGGCAAGCGTCTGACACACCATCAGGGCTCCGCTGGAGTGGACGCTGCCACAGAGTCCAGCCCTGAGGTCGGAAAACCCTAACCCTGGTATGTCCAGCCAGTCCTGCTCCACAGCACAGTGGATATATCACTTTGCCTGGCACACAGGGATTAAAGCGGCAGATGGAATGAGGCTGTGGGTTGGAAACACGAGGCAGCAGTCCTTCACACAGGGTCACCCTACCCGGGTTTCATTTCAGCCTGGAGAAACCACCTTGGATTCTGGCCGCCAGAACTGTGAGAAAAGTTCCTGCCATTTTAAGGCGCTAAGTGTGGTTTAACTTGTCAAGCAGATGTGGAAAATTGGAAATAATGAACAAAACCAGAGTGACAATGCTGGGCCCAGAGTTAGGATGTCCGGCAGCTTCTCTGACCAGCAAGGATTCCCATGCCCAAGATAGACTGGACTTCAGGGCCCGCAGGAACGAAAACTGTAATGTTCTCGCTTAACTTTGGAAGACATGGTGGTGCATACCTCTAACCCTAGCGTTTTGGGATTCTGAGGCAGAAGGATCTATAAGGTAAGCCAAGCCTGGGCAATTTAGCAACTTAGTGAGACCCTCTCTGAAAATAACAAATTAAGAAAAGGACTAAGGATGTAGCACTGAGTGCAGAATCCCTGGGTTTAATCTGCAGTACTGGAAAAAAGAAAAAGTAATAGTGAATCTATAATAAATCCACTTGGTTATTTCTTCTTTGTACTGGCACAGTCACAGAAAGCAATTTTATTTGCATATTATAAATAGAAAGAGACCTGGACAAGGGGCCTCAGCATGCCGGGACTCACAGTGGGGGCCCTCCCAAGGGCCGATGGGGACTTGCTCGAACAGATGGAGCGGCCTGTGTGCTCAGAGTGGGAGGGCCACTGGGGGCTTGCCGTAGCCTGAGCCCTGCTGTCCAGGCAAGTGGACCCCAGGGGACACGTGGCAGTGCCCCACTTTGATATTCCTTGGGTACAGAGAGAAGAAGTAGCAGAGGTGCTCAGGCCCCTTGATGTGTTTCCATCCGCAGGTGCAGGTTTGGCGTCTGCATTGTGGCTAGGAGCCCTGAGGTGCCCTGGCTCTTGGGAGGCCTTAGTGTCTCAGAGGATGATGTGTGGAGCAGCCCGATCACAGGCTCCAGCTGGCAGGAGCTCACAGAGCACAGAGGCTCGCGGGCAGCACATTCAAGTACATACCACACCCGGGGTCCCTGAGCCCTAGTGGCCCTGAAATTTATTATTGGAATTCATAGGTGTCAGGTCCCAGTGGTAATGGCCCCCCTCACTGCCCCCAGGACAGAGGGACCAACTTGGCATTGCACCTCTTTCAGAGGAGGCCAGATTGGTGGGAATAGAGGGGTGGGGAAGAAACGGGGGCTTTTCTCCTTCGCATTCACATGCACTGCTCATTTTTCCACCTGCTCCTACTGGTTCTGGGACTGCAGCAGCCCCGCCCTGTGTCTGGTTGCTCTGACAGCCAACAAGATGTTTCTGCCTCTGGAAGTGAAAAGAAAAGCTGTGAGCCCTCGTGGGGAGTTGGCGGTCTGTCTCTGGGATGGATCCCCAGAGTCGCTGTGGTATTTCTACAGGACCAGTTCCGTCCTGGAGCTCCTGAGCACAGTTCATTGCCATAAATCATGGTGCTTTTTTTTGCAAAACCTGGTAGCTCACACTTAGCAGCTCTGACAAAGAGAAACTTATCTCCACACATCAGCCCAAGAAGGAAAAGGAGGACATTGAGGAAGGAAGAAATTGCCAGAGGCCACTCCTCCCCAGGGAGAAGGCTGAACACTTATGGGTGCCTGGTTGGCAGTTCTTAAGGGACATTAGGTATAGCCGGGGAGCTAGGAGACATGGGGGGTTTTGCAGACTCCTTTCTTGATTCTCTTTGTTTTGTTTTATTTATTTATTTATTTATTTATTTATTTATTTATTTATTTATTTTTTGTCTTTTTGAGACAGGGTCTCGCTATGCAGTTCAGGCTGGCCTTGAGCTCACTTTGTAGCCTAGGCTGGCCTCAAACTCATAGTGATCCTCCTGCCTCAGCCTCCCGAGTGCTGGGATTACAGGCATGAGCCACCACGCCCGGCTTGTTTTGTTTTAGATTAGGCAGGCACAGGGACGTGCCGAGTCTGTGACACATAAGAGCACTGACGGAGCTAGTAGCTGAGCAACAGACATTTGGACCATGTGGGTGGCAGCGGCTGGGGATGAGCAGGTCCCAAGCCTGCAAGGACTAGCACACCGCCTTCTTCCTCCTTGAGCTTCTGGCTCCCAGCATCTCCTTGTCTGCTTCCCTGCCCCATCTGTGCATGTGTGTTCACAGTGAGTCTGCAAGGGGTTGGCAAAGGGTCTGTGTCTCTCACACTCCATCCCACCCAAGTCTTGCAGGAAATGAGAATGAAGGGTGTCCTTTGTCTGCCAAGCTCCAATGGTCCTGGCTCTGAGGATGGATCTGAGGGCAGCCACAGCCCTCACCACTGTCCCAGACAGTCCCTCTCTGCATTCCCTTGGGCACAGAGAGCACCCAGGAAGGGTCTTGCCCAGGCTGTGGATGACAGTTGGCTCCCCCAGCGAGGCCCTGGCTAAGTGGGGTTAGCTGTGGCGGGGACACCTGGGTAAGCAATTGCCATCAGCTAACCCTCTCCCTCTCGTGACACTTGACTCCCTAACGGTGATAGTCTGGTCAGCTGTGGAAGTCAAAGCCCAAGGAAGGGCAGAGGATGCGCAGTTCCTGGGGCCACTGAGGGTTTGCAAGGTGCCCCAGGGTGTGCAAAACTGGCCCTGAACACTGAGTGCCACTGATGGGCTCTCTCTGCGGGAGCGGAGACAGCTTCTAGGAGGCCAGCCCTGCTGCTGCCGGACCCCGTGTCCCGGCCACTCCCCAGACACACCTAGTATTGGTCTGGTGAGGGGGCAGAGACACTCTCTATGCAATGAGAAATGCGAACTTGCTGATGCTCCAGCATGAGCCCCTGCTTAGAATTACAGCCCTTCTCTGGCTGATTATGAGGTCCTTGGAAACCCCAAGGTCACAAGCTCTGCTTGTGCAGCTCCAGGTGGGTGGGGCTCAGGTCATTTCCTATGAAGGCGTGTAGGGGATAGCGCAGCATTTCAGGTCTTCCCCACTGGCCCAGAGCCACCCCTGCAGGTTTACAGCTATGAAATGTAATGGGGGCTGTCCGGGCCCCTGATGGGCCCAGTAGTAATACTCACCACTCTGTCCTGGGCCGTCATGAGGAAGGCGTGGAACTGGCGCTCACAAGGGATGGGAGAGAGGAGGTGACTCCTTTGCAGACTCCAGCACAGCTTCCATTGGTCTTAGCTCAGAGGGATGCCCTCCAGTCATTCAGAGAGAGGGGCGAGGGCTATGTGAGGGGCAGAGGAGCTGGCACAGGGGAAGGGGGCTGTGACTGGTCTTGGAGGACCAAGCAGAGCTCCGGAAGAGTCACATGGAAACTTTAACTTGGGTGGAGACGAACACAGGACACTTGAGGGGCTGCAGTCCTGCCAGCAGCACAGCTCTCTAGTTCTATTACCAGCTCCTGTGGGTCCTTTCTTAATGTGATGGGAATGAAAACTGAGGCACTCTGCGCAAATTCACAGGCAACAGCTTTCATCAGAAAGAGAGCCATTGAAGGGGACGTTGCTCTGCAAAGATCCAGCTGGCCTGAACAAAGGGAAGTAATAGAAGACAGGGGAAGGTTTCAGTTTCAGGAGCAAGAGGGTCACAGGCCATGAGGTGGGTCACACTGGCCCGTTAATGAGAAAAGGGACCTGTTTTATGGGGTACTGCTGCGGCTAGAGTCTGGCTGATTATTATTTCAGTTGTGGTTTCCTGGTTTCGGAGCCCTGGAGGAACCCTCATGGCTTGTGGGGAGTTTGGTCCCCATGAGGTGGCTGTCTTTGTTTGAAACAGTCTCAGTCGTGAGAGGGTCTGTTGGAATCCAAAGGGATTGTAGATTTGGAGGCTTTTGGGTGTTGCTTAAAGGGGCGGGGGTCTGAAAGTGGGCATCGTACAAACTTCTAAACAGGCATCCCTATAAATCATGGAAATTACTTTATTCTTACCATGGTGTCTTCAATCTTGAAGAAGGCTGAGATAGGCTAAGCAAATTTAGGGCTTGTAAATTGTACTTTGTCAACTCTTCCTAAGCTATTAATACAACTTTTTCCAAAGTTTTCAGGTAATAACAGATGCAAAATGAAGGCCAAGCTTTGTTTTGCTTTTAGGTACCTATTGGGCATCTGTGAAGAGGCAAAAACCTTAGAAAAAACCTTTAGCAAAAACAACTTTTAGATTTCTGATTGCCTTAGAAGAAAACAAATCATACTTCTAATGAGCAATAGCTTAAGGGCTCAGGAGTTTGTCCCTGTGAGGGTCTGTAACTGTGCAAGTCTCAGCCTGGGCCCCAAAGATGGAGGTTCTTTAAGATCTCTGTGTCTCTGCATAAGGCCATGGGGCTACCCAGACTTGGGTCCTGTGCCTTCTGCTGGGCTGGGCCTTGCACAGCAGGACTCCCGTCTATGGAGACTGCCCTTGTTGCAGGGCACAGACCCGCACTTACAAGGTCAAGGGAAGGGGCTCAGAGACAGTTGCCTCAGATGCAAGGTACTGCTCAGGCCCAGGCTGCTCAGAGCATTGCACCCCAGAGCCAAGCCTGCTCCACAGTTAGAATTGGAAAAAAAAAGCATAAAAGCATGCCAGGGAGCACTGCAGGAAGTGTGGGAGCAGGCTGGGTGCCACTTAAACAGGAGGCAGAAAAGAACAACCAATAGTACACAAGGTGGGAGTGGGTCTCAGATGGAGAAAGGGATGCTTTGGAGGAAACCCAAGAGAAGCAACTGCACAGAGAGGAGAGGTTGTAGCGCCAGGCGGGGGCGGGGTGCACTCCTTCGTCCTGCCCACCTGCCCTCCGTGGCCGGTCCTCCCTGCCTCTGCACTGCTCAGTGCGTCAGGGGTCAGAGCAGAGGATGTGCACCCAGTCAGCTTGTGAGACAGGACCATTGCCCAGTAGTGGCCTGGACCATGTGACTTCCATGGCCACCTGTGTCTGGGACAGGAGACAGAGGAAGGGGCAGAGCTGGAAGCTCACATCCCATTTTATGCTAAAAACTGGAAAGTCTTCAGAACAGAGTCTCCTCTTCCTTCCTTTATTTCTTCCTTTGTTCCTTCCTTCCTTCCTTCCTTCCTTCCTTCCTTTCTTTCTTTCTTCCTTCCTTCCTTCCTTCCTTCCTTCCTTCCTTCCTTCCTTCCTTCCTCCCTCCCTCCCTTCCTTTCTTCCCTGTTTCCCTTTCTCTCCCTCTCTCTCTCTCTTCCTCCAAAAAGAAGAGACAGTGTTAAAGAAGAGAAGAGACAAATAAAACAGACATTGGGAAGCCAATGGCAACAGAGCTGATCTGGCTTCCATTGAGCTCACTGAGACACCAGGTACTTGTTGAGTGCTCAGTGGATTTCCCCAAACCAGGCACACCCTATGACCGGCATCCAGAGCCTGAGGAGGACACCTGCTGCCCACCCCTTTGCTGTCCGATGGGAGCTGCCTCGCTGGGGAGCCACGGGCCTGGCTGGCTGCAAAGATCAGTTTTCCCAGTGGAATTTCTTTTTCTCAAAGATCAAAATGGAAGCAAGGGGGGCAGAGGAAGGGATAGCTATCCTTCAAATGCCCAGGCTGCAGGGAAGATGGCCCTTGCAGCTGTCCTCAGAGCCCCCCCAACCCAAGAACCCCTTGCCCACACTGGCAGGGAGCAGATATATCTGTGAGGGCACAGGTGCATGGCATGCATGGGTGGAAAAGAGCAGTTTTACAGCATTTCATCATTTTAAGAAATGTGACTGCGTTATTTTTTTACATGGGTCTTTCACTATGTGGGTGTTTACAACAGTTGAGCACAAACTCAATTTGGTCTTTGTTACCTTTGACTTCAGTTGTTAGTGAGTGCCACATGACCTTCCTTCCCTAAATCAGGGAGCAGTGGCCATTCGTCTTTGAATTGTGAGTCTTCTCAGAATTTCCCCAGAGCTGAAATCCCACCTGGTGACCACACCTTGTCCTGGTTACAGCTTAGCAGCCCTTGTTCCTCGTCCAGGGAAGAGGCTGCTTTTGGTCCTGGTGCTCTTTTTTTTTATTTTCTCTCTTTATTAAAGACCTTCACAGAAGAGAAAGGTCAGAGAGACTCCCTCTTAAGAAGCTCATCAGTCACCCTTCTGGGGGACCAGCGCAAGAGGGTTGTGTCTGTCTGCTAGGGACCTGAGGGCAGGAGCCTTAGCTCTGTGTGTCTGCAAAGAAACTTCTCTGGATAAAGCCTGATGCGCTGAGGCTGAGGGCTTCAGGTTCCTCGGGGTGCAGTGGACTTGGAACCCCAGAGACAGACACAATTGTGTTTTCTTGCTTACCTTTTCCTCGCAGGAAAGCATGTGCTCACTGGGGTATGTTAATTCCAGCTCGTTTAACAGGGCATCCAGGGTGCACTAGCTGAGGATGTGCTGCTTGTGTGGGACACACTTGAGGGTACAAGAGACTTCTGAGCCATATCATGCTGCTGCTAACTTTAAATGACCTGTCCTGGAAGCTGCTTGAAGTAACCCTCTCAAAAAACAAGGAAATGATATATTTTAGCCTGTGAATTCTTAAGAACTACTTTCGTAAATGTAAAATTGACACCTGATCTGCCCTTTAAGACACTATTAGTGTAGTGTATGTGTAGGCATCTGTGTGGAAGTGTGTGTGCAGGCCTGAGCTAGTGTATGTATAAGGCACACGCAAAGCTCATATACATGCAGAGCTCATATACAACACATGTGGGCTTGATCACATGTTCTGGGATATCTGTGTCCTAGTGTGCACCTGCATGACCTGTGTGTGCCGCGTGGGTAAACCTGGGGAGAAGAGTGCCTGGGAACAGGGAAAGGAGCTGGAAGGGGAGGCTGCCATCTGCTGGGAGCCAGGGGCCTCATGATATGCACCTTGATTCAGACAGCTCCGAATCCCTGGGGACCCTGGGAGTCTCCCAAAAGTATCAGCATCAGGCCCAACTCCCAAAACCTAGTGAGAGATGAAGAGCTATTCCTGAGGTCAGTGGGCAGCAGGGCTCTCCCAGAACAGTTCTGGCCACATGCTTACCAGGGTTCCCTCTAGGGAAAAGGTTAAGGAAAAGAAGGCTTCTAGATTGTCGTCAAATGCGAAGCTTTGAAGCAAGAGCCCTGCAAAGACAGTTTCCTTTGTCCTCCAAAGTGGATGGCCAGTGGCTGGGGCCTGTGTCCCCCA
Organism: Chinchilla lanigera; assembly: GCF_000276665.1. Classification (NCBI taxonomy): domain Eukaryota; kingdom Metazoa; phylum Chordata; class Mammalia; order Rodentia; family Chinchillidae; genus Chinchilla; species Chinchilla lanigera. The sequence continues at coordinate 8,046,651 of NW_004955460.1, read as the reverse complement.
GGGTGGATGACCAGTGGCCAGGGCCTGTGTTCTCCAAGTTACATTTGTCTTCTGCACAGACTTGGCGTGGAAAAGGCTCTGAGCAAAGGTTTTGTAAAGAATGGGCAGCACGCATGTGAGCAGCAGGAGAGGAGGCCCTGGGTTGGGAAGTTTGGCGGGAAAGGGAAAGCAAGGAGAAGCCGTGGAGACCTGCCGATGGCACTCATGCTCCAAACCTTCCTGGGAAAAGGGGTCAAGAGTGATCCTGGCCCCTAGTTTTTGATACTTTTACCCAAAAGGAGCTGAACTCTACAGACCAAATGTACCAGATACTGGGGCATTAAACCTCTGCTTGGGGGGTGAGCTAATGATCCAGGGAGTAGGTCAGGGCCAGCCAGGGGTGGTCAACAAAGGGCATATGCAGTCAGCCCCTGAAGGAGGGCCCAGGGTGGCCCCACTCTGCCCCTCTATGGGAGGACAGGGAGGCTGGAGTCATGCAGGACTGGCTGTGAAGATGGGCCAGGTCTAGGCCTACCCGCTCTGACGGTGCATCTTTCTGCACATGACTGAACCCTCTACACCCCAATTCCCTGCACTTCAAGTAGTGTTGACCTCATGAAGTTGTCCTGAGTCAATGAGTTGGCTGACTCACCACTGAACAGGGCAGCCTAAATTCTGGGAGCATCTCCAAGGCAGCTCCTGCATAGCTCAGCAGTCTCTCCCTGGGCTGCATGGCGGCTGTAAGTGGGCATCCCTGACCCTCCCAAGTGCTGGAGTACAGGCTGCCAGGCCCTCAGCCAGGAGCTGGGTGGATGGATCTAGTTCTGTGGCTCCAGGGAATGCTCAGGTATAGCCAGTCCTAAAGGTTTTGATGCCAGGCTACACCTTACCTGCCTCCACCCTACAGTCATCAACTAGGACACATGCAGTGACATTGCTGGGGAGCCCTCTGGCCTGGCCTGACCCTGGATACAAGTTCAGGTGCCAGCAAGTACCCAACATGGACAAGTCAAGCTATAAACACCTCAGAGTCAAATTTAGTGGAGGGTTTTATAGGAATATGTTAGAGAATGGCAATTGCATGTGACATACAGAACCAAGCTACAAGAACCATGTTTATCATGTAGATGCCAGTCACAGTAAAAGTTTCTATGAAACACCAACAAGACAAGAGGGCAAGGTCTTGATATAGCCAGGTCTGTATCACTGGTGTTCTCATTCTTGAGAATTAGTGCGCAGAATATATAAAACTCATGCTTTGCTGGAGGCACTGCCTGGGCTAGACTGGGTGGGACAGGAGCACTGGTCCAAGTGCCCACAGGACACGGGCGGTGATTCTCAAAAGGGCAAGCTGAAAGATCAAGGAGGTCGTTCCTGAGAAAGAAAATTCAGATGAGACTGAGACAACATCTTATGACCAGTAAGTCAGCAAAAAGTAATAGGTCCCATCATGCCACATATTGGTGAGGGTATAGGAAAACAAACAAACAAACAAACATCATTCACTGCTATTTTCAAGTTTATTAAACTTCATTGAAATATGGTGTAAGTACAATAAACTACCCCATTTGAAATGTACCACTCAAGAGGTCTCAATAGTAATTTGAGATTGAATAGGGGAAATCACCCTGGAAAACAGTGACAGTACTTAGTAAAATTCATTTCCTACCAGTTCCTCTTCTGGGTAACACCACAGAGTAACCTCTTGTGGCACAGGAAGGGATTTAGCATTCACATGATGCCCACTGAGACATGGATTCATAGAACACCACACAGAAATTAAATGATTGGCTGTATTCACTTCAATAGAAAAAGACACATAGTGTAGTATAAATACTCGATAAAGTTTCATAGCACATGAAGTCAAACTAATGCAGTTTAGGGAAAAGACACAGCCCTGACTGACACAGATATTCACAGGAGTGGTGTGCACCAGACTGTGGGTGCCATGACCCTGGGCAGAAGGCGGGATGCAGTGCTTAGCAGGTTCTGATGAGCTGGACCTGGGCCTGTGGCTGTGGGGACGTGGCCATTTGTGCTGTAGCATCATTTTCTGTATGTGTTGTGCACATGCAAGATTGGACAGAAATAATAATGCAAAGCCAGGAAAGGGCAACTAGTTGGGGGGAGCAATTGGCTTGGTGGAAGGTAGCTCTGGGCTGCTCAGGGGTCTTCCACTGTGTCAGCAGAAGTTTATTTCTTTATAAATATTGGAACCAAAAATTCAAGATATGAATTTACCTTTTAAGTGGAAGATGAGAGAGTTATTATGCTTTAAATTATTCTCTATATTTTTCTGCACCTTTAAGCTCAGTATACTTGATATTCAGCTCCAAAACAAGCCAATCAGGGTCACTGTAGAAGATAGACAGGGGACAGTGATGAGGTGACATATACAAGGCTAGTGCCCAAGAATTTCCCAGTGTGGAAAAAATCTCAGTGTCCATGAATGAGACATAGACACACACTGTGATGGCGCATATCTGGATGTCACCCTAACGACTCATATGGTCATGAGTAGGGCTTTGTAAAGGTGGTTGGATCTAGAGTATGTGATGCTGGAATTAAGGGTGTGAAACTGAGATTAAGGATGCCTGAATAGAATATAAAGAGAAAGAGGGAAGTTTGCTTCAGTTGCTGCTGCTGCTGCTGCTGCTGCTGGTGTTTTGTTGCTTGTCTGCTGCTGCCTCCTGCCTGCTCTGTAACGCCCCTCTGCCATGCCACCCTGCCTTGGAGCCAGACAACTATGGACTTAAACCTCTGCAAACTGTAAGCCAAAATAAGCCTTTGTTCCTTTAAATTTGGGTGTCAGGTATTTTGTCTCAGCAATGAGAAAAGTAACTAAGACACATACAGACCCATACGCCTCACTCAGTGCAGAGCTGTGTGCATCCTTCAAGCAAGTGGGCAAGTGAGTGTGCCCCTTCTCCTAACGCAGCCCTCCACTCCCAGAGGCCTCAGCATAGCATGGTCTCAGGGAAGAATGACCAAAGTCAAAGTGTGACTCCAGGGAGGACATGTGGGTTAAGCACTAAGATGAAACCTGGAGCAGAACTCAATAAAACTGTAGAACTGGCTGGAAGAGAAGTTACAACGTGGGGGAAGTATGTGGGATTGTAGCAATGCTGATTAGGTAAAATCAAACAAATCAAAGCAATTACAGAGAGGACCAGCAGGTCCTAAGGACGGCAATACAGGTGGTCCAGGTGTGTCCTGGATGCATGTTGAGAGGAGGCTGATGTGAGTCCATGGACTTCAGCATGGTCACAGGCATCATCTGTCAGCTGGGGACCAGATGAAGAAAAGAACCAAAGTGACTTGCACTCTGTCCCGGGGCTGGAACACTGCCCTCCTTCTGCCCTTGGGCATCAGAACTGAGGCTCTATGGTCTTGAATTCAGGGTTCTCCTCGCTGGTGCCCAGGTTCTCAGGACTTCTGCTTCACACTGAGAGCTGGACCATCAGCTTCCCAACTTCTGAGGCTTTTGGACGAGGACTGAGCCAGGCCACCATGGTCTCCAGCTTTATCCTCCCTAACCATACACACCACACACTAATAAATGCCCTGTCATATGTCTATATCTACATCCTCTAGATATTGTCCCTGGAGAATCCTGACAGATATCCCAACTGTAAGGCTCAAATCAGACTGACTGACTGACTCTCCCAGCTCCCAACCTGTTTGCCAGCAGAGCCATTATTCTCAGTGGAAACTCAGCTCAGCTCTGAGGCTGTCATCAGCAAATACAGGATGTCATAAAGTAGATAAGATAGGACAAGGAATCTTGCAGGTCCCTGAGCATCTGGAGAACCCAAAATTTTACACAGGATGCCTTGAAGACTCTGCCCACTGAGATGCAAGACAGCCAGAGAACTCTGACCATGGATGTTTATTAACATCTTCCTGGCTAATGTCCCCTGCCCTCTTTCACTACCTATATAAAAAAAGGCCCACTTCTCTTTGTTCCACACAGATGGCCTTTTCACCCTCTGTCTGCCTGCACCCAGTATTAAGCCATTTGCCTTATTGCTTTCACAGCAATTTCTCAGTGCAAGTTCTAGCTGAGCTGTCATGATAAAAATGATACAAGAAGTAGAAAATCCTGCAGTTAAGTTAATGCAGAAGCAATGTTTGAACTCTAGATTTGGCAAGAGACAGAGGCATCAGACATCCCCTGCTGATGTGCAAGCAGGACAAAGATGTCCTGGCCTTTCCACACAGGCTCTGGCCAGGCACTGACTGAGCAGTGATAGAGGTTAGATCTAGAGCAACAGAATAGGTTTAAAAGGGGAGACTGTCATTCTCTGTTAATGAGACAAATATCCACATTGAAAAAATTGGAACTAAAAGGAGTTCAGTTGGACACAAGATCAGGTACCAAATGATTAATAATACTCTATTTATGAGTAGAACAAGAAAACAGTTCTGTTTATGATAATAGTAAAAATTCTGAGTCACCCGGGGCTGAATTAAATAACAGAAATGTAGTAACTTTGTGAAAAATAAAAATTCAGTGAGGAGTATTTTTAAAGATCTCTGTGAATAGTCTCTTTATTTACCCCACCAAGGAATTGTGTAATTTTAACAGAAGTAGGTTCAGTGTTTGAGTCTGGTGTGTCAGGTCCTGCCCTTTATTCTTTGCCTTTAAAATTTGTTATTTTTGCCAAATATTATTTTCAGACTGGGCCACATTAGAAACAAACAATCATGCATGTAAATTTCTCCCTGAGCCACATATGTGGCTGAAATCTCCTTGAATTTACTGCTCAATTGAGGCGATCTAGCCAGCACCAAAAGAGGCCTGCTACATATACCAAAACTTAGTCTACTAGAAAATAAACAAGGTTTATTTGAAAAGCAATTGGCTTTTTGTTTGGAAAAATGAGACCTTGAGATCCCTACAATTCATACCTTGATCCATGTATAAGATAATTTCAGATGAATTAAGAAATTATAAATATGGCAAGACTTTAAAAACTTTCAGGTGAAAATATAAGGAAATATTTTATGTCATTTTGTGGGTTTCAAAAACTACATAGAAAAATTGCACAACCAAAAAAATTAGAGCAATTTCACTAGTTTTCAAGGTTGATTATTTTCCAGCTAGGTCTTATTTTCAGGGAAATGTCATATTAATAAATATATCTGTTTGAAATTAGATAGTAAAATTTTAAATTTCCATTCAATGAAAGACACAGGGACTGGACAAAGTTGGTTGCTGGCCATGGGATCCTACTGATGACACCTGTGGACTTCATTGTGATGTGGCCTTCCCCTCCCAGAGCAGACTCTGATGAATATTGGGCCATGTTAGAGACCAGTGTCCTCCCATCAGGCTGGAGCACCTGCCCTGGCCCTGGCCAGGGTTCACTGAGGCCGCCGTAGACACCCTGCAGCACTCAAGGAATGGCTTCAGCTTCGGAGCTGAGCACCTTCACTTGATGCCAAGGCCCCCTTGGGAGGGGTCCCAGAGACAGTCAGAAGTCAAGAGCGAGCACAGAGTGACACAGCAGCCTCAGCGAGAACACCTGCGACCAACTTCTTGGTCACGGAGCTGGGGGTGTTCCCGCACCTGCTGACTGGTTCCTACCCAGGACACCCATTTTTCTCCTTGTGCCCACAGAGAGGCCTTGCGAGTCAGGATGCACTGTTCTCTTTTCCTTCTGTGGCCACGTAGGGAATATGGGGGCCAGAGGAGCCCTGGAGTAGTCAGGAGCTGACCTCTTCCCCATGTTGCCCCACCGTCTGTCAGTGGGCACTTTGTCTTCTTCTGGCTGTGAACATGAACTTATGCTGGGTCGTCACCCACTGGAGTGGCCCCAGGCTGCAGAATGAACAGCAGTGTTTCCCAATCAGCTTTCAGAGAGGCGTCTCAGCAGTTGGGTGCTCTCCACACTGGGAAAAAGGCCATGTTGTATTTGTGACAAGCAGGTTGGAATAGCTTCCAGATGGAATAGGCTGGGCGTTCAGCACATGTTCAGCTGAAGGCTGAGTTAGGAGGTAGCGTATGTTTCAACGGAAACTAACCCTGTATTTTTATGCATCTGTGCCTCAGACACATGGGGATTTTTGGACTATTGGCTTCTGCAGAGATTTTTAATATTTGAACTAAAACAGTGCAAGGGAAACTGTTGGAGGGCATCCATGGAGTGTGGCTGCAGGAAAAAAAAACTCACCCTCCTACACATCTGTATGGAAACAATTCTCAGATGCAGTGACACTGCCAAAACTAATATGCTCAGTTTTCTTATCAGAAAAAATATATTTCAGAAGCAGTAATTGTCAAATGTCAGTTTGGTGTCAGCAAGTGTGTATAGTTATTTTCTTTGTTGCTGGGACAAAATACCCTACACCCACAAGTTAAGAGGGTGGGATTTATTTTGGCTCTCAGTTTGTAAAGATTTCAGTCCTCTGGCTGGTTCTAAAGCAGACAGCATCACAGAGGAGAAAGAGACAGGTTGGAAGTGGGGAGAGAGAGATCAAAAAAGGAGGAAGGAGATAGACTCTTCCAGGCCACGTCCTCAGTGACCCGTCTCCTCCTACCAGGCTTTATCTCCAACATCATGTTTATCTATAAACTCCTCAATGGACATTGATAATTGTCACCCGCCACAATCCAATCACCTCCCAAAAGCCGCACCCATGATGGCTTGAGGCTTTGGGGTGACATCTAAGTATTAACTACCACAAAGCATTAAAGAGGTGGATAGGAGAGAGCCTGCCCTGTGCTGTCAGTGGGAGGACACTTGGAGATACGCCATCTCTGCTGCCATCAGGGCTCATGCCCCAGACAGCAGCCTACTCCTGGCTCTGCCCCAGGCCACTCCCCGCAGTGCAGCAAGGAGGACCCTTGCACAAAATAGGAATAAGCACAGCACTTTCTAAAATAGAAACGGACACCAAGCAAAGTGTGGACCCATGAAAGACTGTGCTATCCCTCTGACAGTCACATCTACAGTAACATACCAAGGCCACAGTTCTAGCTGGGAGAGCTGAGTGCAGGGAGCACACACGATGCCCTGTATTGTGCAGAACAGATCTGCGGTTGTTTAGGGAGCAGAGAGCACAAACACGCACGAGCTATGCTCTCTTCTGCAGAGGGGCAGGGATAAGATGGAGAGAGACAAAGGCTGCAACTGTGCTTGCGAAGTTTTATTTCTTAACAAGAAGGTCCTTTGCTACTTTCATTTTTTATAATGTATAGTTCAATACACATAAAATATTTAATAATGTAGATATCACTCAGGATATTATCACAGTTTCTTGGCTACAGAAATATAGAAAGCACAGAAGAATTGTATAGCAGCATGTGCACCAATCAGCGTATCGAGTCAGAGGGGAAGGGGCCCCAGATGGAGAAGAGCAGAAAATGTATCTGTGCATTTTCTTTATTAAAGACCTGAAAGGCACTGACAGGATATTAACTTGTATTAAGTCTGGGTTTGGGAAGACACATGCTTGTTACACTACCTTCCATTTCCATCCTCCGACTGAGGAAGGGGTGAGCTATTTTTACTTTTTGTTCTGTTCTAAGTAGCACGGCTCTGTGTGGAGGAAGAGTTTTTAGAAGACAGGGATGAAGTGGCATCATCCTTTGCCCCCTTTTCCTCTAAGAATCAGAAGAGGGGATCCACCCCGGGCCACAGCAGAGACACTTGCATGGCAGAGAGCAGCACAGCCCCAAGTGTGGAGCGATGGCTCAGGAAGCAGAAGGCCTGGCTGCACCCCAAGGTAAGTGCTGAGAGGTGTTATCAGGGTCTGTCTGGAGGGAAGTGAGGAGGTTTTAGGACTAGACTGATTGTCATGAAGGAGCTCAGCTTTCTTTTTATTTTTGGTATCAGGAATCAAACCCAGGACCTGGCGCTTGCCAGCCAGGTGCTGTGCCACTGAGCTAGCTCCTCAGCCCAGGAACTTGGCTTTCTAGGCCTTTGCTTTTGCCTCCTTTCACTGTATGATCTCTCTGTTTGTCCCCACCACATTATGCCAGCTGCCACAAGGCCCTCATCTGGAGGATGGTGTTGTTGCTGCCCTGCTTTTGTGCCTCTACAGCTGTGAGCTAAATAAGCCTTCTCCTTTAAGAGGTAGTCAGCCCTGGTATTTTGTTATAGCAACAGAAATCAGGAGGACAGTTCTGTAAGCAGACAGAAGGGTAAGTGGACAGAGCTCTGGTCAGGACCCTTGGGTTGCACTGCAGTAACAAGAAGGCCCAGGTCATGTCTCATGGGAGTCATTTGCTGTGACACCAGGAGAATCTCCCAGGCCCCCTTTTACATGGATGTGCCCAGTTCTCCAGGGTGTATTCATCCTGTGACTCTACCTGCTCTGGACAGGACAAGAGGGCATGTGGATGTTGGTACATTGTCCCCAAGTGCTTTTTTCTGGAAGTAACATGGTGCATGTCTGCTTCACTGCCTAGAACAAGACCTGTGGCTTCATGCAGGTGCCAGGGACAGAGAATGATCCTCCTGGTTGACCAGGTTGGAAGGGTCCAGAGGCAACATCTACTTAGAGGGGCTTCCCATTCTGGGGTCCTGGGGACACTTACTGAGGGGGAATTAGTCCTAAAAGGCTCATGAGAGAAAGTCTAGGAGGGGACAGAAGAGGCAGGAGACAGGGCAGGAATGGCCATGGATGGCAGACACCTGGACATGTCACGCAAAGGAGGCCATAGACCTGGAACCCAAGATTTTCTCAGAAGCTGAAGTCAAGACTATGCTCCTGGTGAGGCCCAGGATTGCCTGGGTGACCCTTACTTTCTTCCTAGCTTGCAGTGGTTGATGGGGGATGTACTCAGACTGGACATAGAAGCACCTGGGAACCACATGTCCTTCAAACTGATGACAGAGATGCTCATGAATCAGAAAAGTACTTCCTTCTCATCAGTGGTTTAAAGACAATGTAACTTTTTGTCAGAGGTACTATTTATATTAATTATGTGGGATTGGGCCTTGCACTTTTTCTGTAGGTGGTATCGTGTGACCTGGTGGAAAGTTCCCAGCACTCCTCATCAAACATGGCAGGGGGCAGAGGAATCCTGGGCTTTCCTTCCAGTCCCTTGGATAAGGCTGCTGGCTGCACTGTGGCTTATGGCTAATTGTCTGCATGAATCCTGTAGCTTGTCCCTCTGAGATGGGCCAGTGTCCAGCTTGGTGGGAGACTTTCATACTGATGACCTGCAGAAGGCTGAGGAGGTCATCAGGCCCCATGATGGGGAGGGAGAAGGCGGCCATCAGACAGCCATATGAGACAGCCCCACAGACAGCCGTATGAGCTCCTACACCTTCATTTGCAGCAGGATTTCCAAGTTCCAAGCCAAGGCGGAGCCTGAGAAGGGGCTGGGGACAGACTCGGGCAGCAGCCAGCTGGGTAGGGGGTGCTGGAGCAAGATTGCTGGTCAAGGCTGCACATCCTGTGGCCTCCAGCTCGGCCGTGGTGACTTTTGTGTCTCTCTCCTCAAATGTGCATCACTGACTGCAAACATAGCCAAGAGACAGGAGTGAGCTAATGAGATTACAGGAAGCCTTGCTGGGTTCCGATTCACACCACAGCTCATCACATCAACACAGCAGCCAGGGGCGCTCTGTGGGGCTTCTGCATAAGGCCGTAGGCCTCAGAGAGCCTGCCATCCTGGACCTGCCGGTGTAGGTCTTGCCTGTCCAGATGCTGCCTCTGTGGGCTCTGCCTGCGTGGACTGTTGGCAGGTCCTGCCTGTGTGGATCTGCTTGTGTGGACCTGCTGCCTGGGCTCCGTCTGTGTGTCCTGCCCTTGGCTCTCTGGCTTCCTGTTTCTGAGCACTCCCTGTCTCTGCTCCTGAGGTTTTTGGGTCATGCTGTCTATCATGCACCCAGCTTCCTGCACACCAGACTGGACGCAGCGTGCTGTCCCTGGGACTTCAGATGTGACTTCTGGTTGCAGTGCCCTTCCTCTCATCCTGTTTTATTTTTGGTTTTATCTCTCATGCTCTTTATTTTCCTGGAGAACTTGAGCTCCATGGAGGCAGAAATGCCAGCCCTTTAGATGTGGCAAGCAGTGTCCCTGGCATGTTTCTTACCCTCTGTGCATCACCTTGCCTGTCTCCGCATCATTCTGATGGGGATAATGTGATGCCTACTGTCATGGCCACATGCATGTGAGTGACATGTTTTAGACATAGGACGTTGTTGGCATGTCCTGAGCGCTGTCACACCATTACCATCTCTGTCTGCTTCCATGTTCCCACACTGCACAGGGCTGCAGGTCACACTCCTCACACGTAGGAGTATCGGTGGTGTTTGGAGTATCGCTTGTCTCAGCCTGGAGACTGTTGCAGTAATCCGTGCTCCCCAGCAGGGCCTGGCCTCAGCTCAGCCCAGTGCAGGGCAACCTGTGCCCCAGGCCTCTCTTCCTCCTGGTGCACTGAGTCCTTTTCTTTCCAGTTCACACAGCAGGAAATAAAAGCTCCAGCCTGCCAGAGTCCTCAGGAGACCCTTGGTGAGCATGGTGCGCTGTCCGGCATTCACCGAGTGCCACCCAGGCACGTGCAAGTGCTTTTTGCCTTTCTCTTGCGTTTCCAGTATCTGCAGAGAGCCAGGGCCTGGGAAGCACCCAGCATGTGCTTAGTAGGTGTAACTAAGAATAAGGCAAGAGGTTGGGTCCACCCGTTACAAATGGAGCTCCTGCAAGGGCTAACAGAAAAGGACAAATCTGGGTATTTTTTTGCCTTGAGACCAGGCAATGTGTAGTCAGAGTCAAGGGACCAGGAAGTCACTTGCTTGTGGATGCCTCTGCTGGATGTTGGTGGGAACTGCATCCTGCTGTTCGTGACAAGAGGGGAGGGAGTGTGATAAACTGCACACTGAGAAAGCTGGTAGAGAACTGATATTCCTCTACACAGACCTGCAGCTGGACTTTGGGAATGTTGTCTGGGGTGGAAGTGGTTCAGTTTTCCTGCAGGTATCACTAAGATACATTCCTAGCTCTTCCAGAGCATTCCCTAAAAGTCGCTTATAAAGGAGCCAGATGCAGAGAAGGGGAACAAGCTTGGTGGAGGCAGGTGACGGAAGTGTGTGATTCTGAACATGGAGTGTGCTGGTTGCCATTATTTACCCTGTTCTTAGTCACAGTTAATAGTCACCTGTGGAACCCTTCCCAGGTCTCAACCCTATTTGTTGAAGGTGATGGAAACAGAGGAGAAAGATGAGATGCAGGTGTTCCTGCCTTTGGGGAGGGGGCTGTTCCCAATTCAGTGATGCTGGAATGAGCCCTGTTTCATCCGGCAGTGGTCCAAGCTCCACCGATGGTGAGATCAGGGCTAGTTCTCCCTTTGTCCCACCTTCCGTACTGGTGTGCATCTGCATACAAAAGCCCTGGAGAAGTCCTGTTGTTGCAGGTGCTTCTAACCCAGGGTTCCTCAAACTTTCTTGATTACAAAGAGTAATTTTTAAGATATTAATTGAACAGTTATAAGCACTCCTCATGGTATTCTGATCCACTGAACATATTGTGGATACTATGGATTTAACCAGTGCCGTGGGGAGGAACCAGCCAAGTTCACCTTGAGCTGGCTGCAGAGTCTCCTCTGAATCCAGGGGCCTCTCGCACACCAGTTGGGTCTGAGTCACCTTTATAGCCCCCCTAGTCCACTATAACTCAGTCTGTCGTGTCTGGCAGCTGTCTGTGCGGAGAATGAGAGAACTCAGGGAACATCAAGAATCAGAGAAGCGTACTCTGCCCTCAGTACGTCCTTTGAGTGTGCATGTGCACATGTGTCATAAGTGAACATAGGTTCAGCACATGGCAGGAGGAGAGGGTGGAGGCTGGATGGCCTTAGGGAGTGAAGACAGGAGGAGGCTTGGGAGCCAGGGTTCTCACAGAGGAGCAGGGTCTTCCCGGGACATGAAGGGAGGCCTGGGGCCTCTAGTTTAGCCTAGTTTTCTGGAGGCCAGAAACATGTAACTTCCTGGGTAACATCTACCCTCCTACCCTGTAGATAGGTTCCATTTCCTGCAAGCAGAGTCAGCACACTGTACCTCCCTGGGCTGATATGAAGGGCAGCTATGTGAGGTCTTGGCAGGTGGTTAGGGAAGGAGACAAGACTGTGATGAGTTGCACTGGACTGGAGGCCTGCAAAGGGGCTGGCAAGGTAGTGCCCAGTGTGAGGAGGCCAGCAGAGGGACACGTGGTCAGGACTATGGGCTGGGTCCCACCATCAACAGGAGTCTTGGGCTCTGGTTGCCCGTCAGGGCTACCAGATGCTGATCTCTTGTCTCAGCCTGGAGACTGTTGCAGTAATCCGTGCTCCCCCTTGTCTTCCTGACCTTGGGGAGCATGGTGCTCTGCTAATTGATGGGCTTTGCTTCTCATTCTGGCAGGTACCTTTCTCAGACACTAAAACAGTTTGCTCTGGGATGGGCTGGTGACTTCTGGACTCTTTTCCCACAAAAGCTGGGACATATCCCTGTGTCCTGGGGATTGGAGATGGTGGGGATCTGCCCCACCCCTGAGATCTGTCCACCCCATACCCTACTGCCCACACCCATGGTGGGCAGGAGCTCTTCTTCCATGTCTTCTGGCTCTGCTCTCAAAACTCACCAGTCGCAGAGGAAGTGAAAGTTTAGCATTTCACTAAAAGTGAAAGTCTCCCATTCTATCTTTAGGAATGAGACAGTGACAGCTCTCAGGGCCTGGTCTCCTCACCCCAGCAGCTTTGGAAGGCATGGGATAAGTCAAAGGCTGTATCTCTCTGAAACCTCCTTCTTTTTCTTTTTTAACAGAACTGTGGGGTTTTGCATTAGTTTCCCCTCCCCAGTTTCACTGCTGCAGGACAGTTTGTTCACTGGTTTTTACTATCAGAGCTGAAGTTCTGAGGTGTCTAAGCCAGAGGTGTCACAGTGGGACAGCGGTGGTACAGAGGATGAAAAGATTACTTGGAGATGACTTAGTTCAAACACCGAGAGGCCCAGAGGGACTGTCCCAGGGACAGCCCCCAACATGAGGAGGTCTCAGGGGAGCATTCCTGAACCAAGGACTCTCTGGCTTTTATTGCAAGGAAATACAGGAATGAAAAACTTGGGTGAGCAACTGGGTCAGAGGACAGGGAAATCTGCTACATGACATTCCTAAGCAACTTATCAGGCAGAGGGAAAGACAATGGCTGAAACTAGCATGCTTCCCTAATCTGAACTCCTTGCTGTTTTCAGCATGTGTTGTTTTCAGCATATTGTGTTCAGGGGCTATGTGACTTTTGCCCTGTAGGTCCTTTCTTATGCTGACCATTCATTTCTCTGGCCAAGTCCTCTACACAGGGCCCAGGGGCTTCCATCAGCATGGTGACCTTACTTCCTCCTTGACAAGAGGAAAATCTGACCAAGGAGCTGCTGGCTGCAGAGGAGCCTGGAGCCCAGAGAAGGCCCTGGTGTGGCTACAGTGTCTGTGGACTAACCCCCAGCAATCCCTTGTGGCCGAGGGTTTGTTCCCTGGGGTGGTGCTATGGGAAGTGGTGGAACTTTGGAGGGGGGCACAGAGGGAGGCCTGTAGGTTGTTGGATCATGCCTCAGAGGAAATCTTGGGACCTGGCCTCCCTCTGAAGACCTCTCAGCAACCTCAGAGGACCTCTCACACATGTGCTCCCACCAAGCTGTGCCACCGTCAGCCACCTTCACCACCTTCAGAGGCCAAACCAATGCTCATCTATCACGCTGATCCAGATTTGGAACCTCCAGAGCTGCAAGGTAGGCAAAACTTTCTCTCTATAAGTTAGCTACCTTGGGCATCTCATAGTAGTGATGTGGTGCTGAATGAGCCCCCAAGTGCCACCACCGCCCAGCACTGCCTGTCCAGAGGTCTCTATCTCAGCCACTGTAGCTCTGTGGATGCAGCCTAGTGTCCAGGTTCTTGTTATCTGATGGCACTCCACGAGATTTCCCTGATACAAGAGACAGAAGCAAGTATGCCATTTCCCCTAATTCTGTTTTAAAGACTAGAGTGATTGCAGAGACAAATCATTCACAGGGGGATGTTGAAGGTCTTTTTGTTGCTAATCTGCCTTCACAGTGAGGTGTTCTGTTAACTTCAGATGTAGAAAACTGATTACTCTGCAGAGTGGGATGATGTTCTGTCCTCCCAAAGCACTAAACTTAGCGGACAGACGAGTCCCTTCTCTGGATCTGCCTCAGCCTTGTAACTGGGCAAGGAGGTCCTCCATGGTGTGGTTCAGAAGCCTGCCTCCTGTCCTTCCCATCTGGTAGAAGAAGCAACACATGGGCCTGTAGGGGAGCGCCGTGCGGCACTGCATCCCGGGAGGGGCGGGGGCTGTGACCAAGAGACCTCTTTGTCTTCCTCTGCTCTGCTGGGGGGACAGAGTCCACACACACCCCTGAGCAGGGTGGGCATGAGGGCATGTGCAGGCCTAGCCTTGACTTTGTGGTTTGTCTCTGTGAGAGGCCTAAAGGCAGAGTAGACCATCGGGGCTGACCTGTGCAATGAGGGAACTGGTTCCGAAGGCCCTGCCCCTCCTGTGCCCTGGGACACGTCCATAAAGTGGACTGCACATTTGGCCTTGCATCTGTGTTGGAACAATGGCACCAAGCTGTGCCTTTCCTCATCTGACCAGACACGATCGTTGTATAGTGCCTTTCCCTCTACCCTCAAGGGTGCGCCATTCCCTGGAGGCTCTCAAAGGACAGCACCATGGACATCACCTGCTTTTCTACATCTGCCTGTACTGACAGCCTGCAGCTGCCTAGGTGCAGGCTATATTGAGTTTGTTGAGACCCAGCTGGGGAGGGGGGCAGCACTCTTCTTGGGTCCCGGGCCCCTGAATCTTCTGCTCTGTTTACAGTGGCTAGTGTTGGGGCCTCCTTGGGAAAAGTGGAGGGCTTGGCTGGGGAGCTGTTTGTGTTTCAGGCAATGAGATGCCCACTAAAGTGCTACATTAAGGTGCCAACACCCTCTCTTCACAGCAGGAGTCATCCTGTGTATCTCCCTGCAAACAGAGGAGTTTTAGAGTATCCCTCCTGTTTCTGCCATTTCAGCTAAGAATTTTCTTCTGGCAGCCTTTTTATGCCAGGGTTAGACGCCAATCCCAGCCTGAAGAGCCTCCCCCATTGAACAAGCGTGTTCAGCCCTGGAAAGAGAAAGTCAGTGTCTGGCTCAGGTGTGGGCCTCAGGAAGATCCCAAGCCAGGGCATCCAGGAGTCCAGTTGCCAAGCACACCCCAGGCCTCAGGGAGAGCAGCCCTGCCTCTGCCCACCCACTCACTCCTCCCTGCTAATGAATGGCCACCTGCTCTGAAGGCATCCTGTCTCACATCTGTCCTCTGAGGTGTTCTTGGGTAAGTCACTCTTTCATGTTCATCCACTATGCACCACTATTTCAGCCAATCATGTCCCTTGTGTATGTAGGACACAGGTCTCTGAGAACAAAAGATAACAGGTTGAAGTTCTTTTCTTGTCCTGCCAGCCACCACTTGATAATGAACTTCTAGAAGTCAGTTAGCATCTCGTGGTGTGCATCTTTGGATGCCTCTGGAAAGATGGTTATATTCATGATTCAGCATGTAAATAAGTCCACACACAGAGAACATGATTTGTATTCTCTGCCGCTAGTAAGTTGACATCTGGTAAATACTAGCTTTTCATGAAATGGCTCCACTGTGACTAAGCCAATCTGTATCACAAAGAAGATGGCACATATTGTATGTTCCTTACAAAGGTGCTCTTTTATGCTGCCCTTAAAAATAAAAGTGCTAAACTCCATAACTAATCAACTTATTCCTTGTTAGAGAGATGACATTTCCAATAATTGCTTTATAAAGGGCGGTGAGTTGTGTTGCAACCCCTGCGTGGCCTCTGATGGGGCAACAACCTTACTTCTACAGTTCCTTTCTGAACACCCGCTGTTTTCCAGGGCTGCTCCCACTGAGCCAGATGCTGAGACCTCTGCGGGAGGATGGGCTGAGTGGTCTCAGGCTGAGCTCTTTCATTCGCCTTTCGCAGGAAGGCACAGAAGCTGGGGGAGATGAGCATTACTCCCAGAAACCTGGTCCCTAGTTGATGTCACTGTTGCCAGATGTCACAGTCCCATGCCCACCCCAGCTTTGCTCCACGGCTCTCAGGTCACGTGGAGCAGAAGCAGGAACTGTCTTCTGTGTGCTCAATCACGCACCTGTTCCCATCCATCCTACAACTCTGCATTCTTCTCATTTCAGTAAACATGGTTTCATAGATTTCTCTCCTGCTACTCAATGATTTGAAAAGGTTCTGGAGTATTCCATGGTTAATTTAGATGGGGCTGTGCTGTTGGATGTTGTTTGTAGGCTCTTATTAACGTTCTTAAAAACACACTTCAAAAGTGTCCATGGTTAGGGTATTACCTGAGTAGATACTAAATTGCTCCACCTGATTTCATTTCTCTTTTCTCAACGCAGGGTTGGCTCTGTGGGCTGTTTATCCTGAAACCACACTTACTCATTCTGAGACCCTCACTTGCCCTCCACAGAATGTGTTCCTTTGGGTGAGTACAGTCCTAACAAAAGGCCTTGTGCAGTTCTCCCTGAGTGATGAGACACAGTGGTCAGACTCACGTGGCACCTGTCCCTTAGGAGTTAAACATCACCTGACATGTAGGGCAGCATCCTCCTGAGATCTCACATTTCAGCCAGCAAGAGTCAGGCAAAGCTTGCGCTCCTCTGTAGGCACCTGGTGGGTAACGTCCAGACACCTGGCACCCAGATATCCAGTTTGTCACTTCCCCACAGGGCGCGCCAAACTCTAGAGGGAAGGGGACCCTGAGGAGCCACAGTGGGTCCAGATGGTGACAACAAGGTGCAGCTCAGAGCCTGCCTGCTCCCCTGTGTGGTCTCTTCTGAAAAGTTTAGAGCGGACAACGGTGGGTAGAAAGCATTCTCTGTTTGTTGGCAGAAGAGGCCCTTTGGTAGCAGCAACAGGGAGGAAGAGACTGGAAGGATGAATTGAAAATGCAAGAAATGGAAAAACCCAGCATACGGAGCAGACTGTGTAGAGGTACAAACTTGGGTCCAAGAGCTTTATTTACTGCTTTACTGTGCAGCAAGCTGTGGCCTGGAGTCATCAAAGGAAATTAAATGGTGGCTTGGGGTCAGGATTTATGTTTAAGGCAGAGACTATGGGACTCACTTTAGAACAATGTCCGTGGAGTGACTAAATATAAGACAGTGCTGGAACCCTGGCTGTACATTCACCGAGCCTCCCTCCCAGGATCTGAAGAACTTCCATGTCCGTGCCCACAGCTCATGAGAGGCAGGCAGCCAGGCAGTGTGCAACGGCCCTCCTCTGTCCTGGCTGAATGAGAGGATACAAAATCTGGTGGTTTGACACCCCCGAGGCTGCCCTGGAGAAAGGGGTTTTCTTTACTGTGATGAAAAAGACAACCCCTCCACATTTCTGCAAGAATCTGCACAGCTCTTGCCTGTCCCCCTCCCTTCTTGTGGGTGCTAATCTAATACCTGCTTTTAAAGGAGGGCAGCCTGCCCCACCATGGTGATTGGAGAGATGTCAGCTAGGGCTTAGCCCCTCCCAGTGAAGGGGTTAAAAAGCCATGCTCATGCCCAGAGCTGAGCTGAACAGATGACCTCTTGCATGGGTGGAGGTGGCGCTGGCAGCCTCCTGAGAGTGACTGGGAAATACGCTCCCTGGACCTCTGACCCCCTACATTTCTGTCTGACTAAGCTCAGTAGCTGGCATGCCCTTCAATTCTGTGACTTGCCCACTTCCCCTAAAGAACACATTTCCCTCCACTAGTCAGAGAAGGTTCTGTCAACATTAACCAAACACCCACAGACAAGGGGCACCTGGAAGGTGTAGTGGACAGGGCTGCCCAGCTGGGTGGACCCGGTGTCCTTCTCTGGCTTCAGTGCGCTGCTTGGCCTACAGAAGCGGCCATGTGTCACCTGGTCACCCCTCTTCCAGTCATGAGTGGCTTTCTTTTCTCTGTCTTTGGGGTCAGTAGTAACTGTGGCACATGTGCCTCTCAATTAAAGGGGGGGCAAACAGCTGCACAGGACTGAGGCCTAGGTCACTCCTATCTCAAAGCCAGGATGGTGGTAGCTGTGACTTTTTTTTCAAAACCAGAATGATTAAATAAATCACCAAGGAGGAGGTTGGTGCTCACGTTCCCCGATTTTGAGAGGTGAGATGTTTCCCAAAGCCACCGAATCACTGATTGGGGCTCACAATATGCACAGCAGAACCTTGGTCATTGAACCCTGAGTGCAGCCTCCTCAGTTGTGAAGGGATAGGGAGGTCCTCTGTCACCATCAACAGAACAAGTTCTGGGTTTGGAAGCTCCTCCTGGGACCCAGCCTGGGCACATGAATGGCCTTGGGCAATTTGGAAATGGACAACAGTTCAGAGTAGGGTTTCTGTAGAGACGAACTCATGGCCAGGTAGTGGGAAACATCAGGTCTGGGGTGCCCCAGAGTAAATGCGGGGCAAAAGTCCATTGCATATTCAGAGGACAAGGTCCAGGGTTAGGGGTCTCAAGTGTATGGCCAAGACCCCTCAACTTCACCTCTGCTCCCTCAGTCACTTCTGTATGGCAAGCTCCAGTCACAGCTCCAAATCAGATAGTAAATGTGTGATCCTTACCTGGGCAGGAGCCAACCCCATCCCCTACACGCCCCCAAGTGTCGGGGCCCAGCTTCCTACTCAAGCTGAAATTTATGGAATCTTCGTTCTTGTCTTATCTCAAAAGTGAACTTTGCATTTTGTTTCATGATAATGGTTTTAATAGCAATCCTTCGTTTGTTTTCAGTATGTGGGATCCTGTGGGAAAGGGTGACTGGTAGCATTAAACATCAGCTCCAAGTCTGGCCCAAGAAACAGGTGTTACTGTACCTACCACTTGTGAACATCTGAGGATGTATTACACTGGCTGGAAATTAAGTGCACAGCACAACATTTAGAAGGGGTATGAAAGTCTCACATCAAGAGATCATCCAGGAAACAAGGCCTGGTGAATGTGGCAGAGCGCAGCTCTATGCTGGCATGGAGTGGGGAGACTTAGAGATGGAGGCTTGCCTGGCCCTTTGTGTGCTCACTGAGGCCAATCTCAGGCAGCTGCCCGGGCTTCCTTTGTGTGCTCTCTTCAGTTTTGGAGAATCAAGGACATCAATGGCCCCTGCAGATCGCCTGCCAAGTCTCTGCAGTGTGCAAGGAGATGAACTAGAGATGAGGCCCCTCGTGCAGTCCTGTCTGACCTCAAGGTGCCTCTTCTACACTGACAACATTTGTGCATTTTGGAAATGATGGTACCCGGTGTTTGCTAATTCAGCCTCATCAAAGTTAATAAGATCAAATTAGACCCGATCAGATTACATTAGTTGACATCAAATCTAATTAGACATTTTTGAAAATCTGAGTTGGCAGAGAAGGCAGCTCCCAGAATTGAATTTTCCAGAAAATGAACCACAACTTATGCAGCAACAACTCAAAACTTAATGATGTGGTTGATAGCTGAGGCCAACCTCAAATCCCCTCCAAGGACTGCTATGACACTGTCCCCATGCCTCCAGTGCTGGCCCCTGAGCCATGCCACTGTCAGATCAGACAGAGAACTGACAGCCTCTGGTCTCAGGTGTTGTCCGGGAGGAAGCCAAGGGCAGAGCACAGCAAGGTTCATGGTTCTGGAGTGAATGAACTCCTAGTTCTTCTACCTCACCTCTTCCTGCCACCAACTCTGTCTAGACCAGAAGAGGGCTGACTGCTGGAGGGCAAATGGGCACTGGTGGGAAAGGGACACGGGGTCCTATTTGCTGGACCTTCCCTGATCAGGTCACTCCCCAGCCTCCCTGGAAGCTCCCAGCTGGGATCAGGTAGGCAGAGGCTGTACCTGGCTATCTGGGCAGCACCTCTTGGGAAGGGTATGGATGAGCAGGACCACCCTGTGCAACACCTGCACCCCACCAATATCCAGTACAGGTCTCTGATTGTAGTCTAGCTCCAGTTAAGAGGAGCCACTATTATGCTACCTCTGAACTCATTCTTCACACAAAGGGATTACCTAACTTTCCAGTGCCTCGGTCTCCTCACCTGAAAAAGGGAGGATAAAAACAACACCTGCATGATTGGATATTTTTTATAAGAATTTAATGAGATAATCTTTGAAAGTCCTACATTTGGTGCCTGGCTCAGGGTAACTGCTGTTCTCATCATCATCGTCTCTTCTACAGTGCTACATTAGTAACTCATTCATTAAATCATGCATGAGATGCTCTCAGAGGCTCAGAAGTAATATACCTGAGTGGGCTCAGGCCACTGACTGTGAGCAGTGCACTTTGTACTTGCGAATTATGCAGGTGTGGGGCCCTGAGCTGTACTGGGGTTGTGGTGATGGTTTATTTTTGGAGGCCATGCAGAGTCAGGCCAAGTGCACACTCTTAGCCCCTTCGTGGCGTGGCCGCTGCCTCTGTGTCACACAGCTGGACCAGAGAAAGCACAGAGGACTCTCTGCCCAGTGTAGACGCCCACAGGCATCGTGCAGCCCTCGCCTGCATTTCACTGGTGGGCTTGGATTTCTCACCATCTGCTGCCACATGGAGACTGAGGTTGCTCTTGCGGCTCTTAATCTTCCCAGTTCCCAGCACTGTCCTATCATCTGACACTCTTGGTGGCACCATGCGCAAGGCAGTGAGCAGAGCTCCATCTGGATATGCAGAGATCTCTGACCCTAGACCTGAGGCTGTCTCGGGCAGATGTTATTTCTTTGAGGAGTCATGCACAAGTGCAAGGGTAAGTACGAATACCAGAATTAAATGTGGGTGCTGGGTTGAGAGTTTGCACTTGAGAGTGCAGAACAAAGGGGCCTCAAGAATGGGGCAGTGCATTCAGGTTCTTTTCTGAAAGAAAAGATCACTTGTGCCTTCACTGTCCCACTCACCTTTATTACCAAGGATATGTGGTTCTGGAATATCCCGTAATCCTAGTGGTGCTGGCTTCCCCATCACATAGCCATCCTCCGGCACAGCTTCATGTTGGGGGGAGAAGGCCAGGCTGCCTGTTTGAGTCCATCTGTCCACCACCTTCCCTGGATGGGTCTCAGGCACCATTCTTCAGTTGCCTAGTCCTGACCCCAGACTCCAAGACAACAGAACTCTCGTTTCATGTCAGTCGCCGAGAGAGCGTGTTGGCATGGGGTGGGAGACTGTCTGCTGGGCTGCTACTTATTGGGCATTTCTTGCATGGAGGAATCTCCACACCAGTCCCAAGGCCATGAGGGGTGCACTGACTGCACATACATTATGCGCCCGGTGTTTTTGTAGGCAGCCCCATTGTCAGGGCAATGGCTACAATCCAGAAAGGACACCCAGAAGCCAGACAAGAAGATTCTCCCTCATCCCTGGCACCAAGCTGGGCTTCAGTGACAAACCCTCACCCAGAGGAAGAGTTGTGGTGGGACCCAGGCATCAGCCCACAAGGACAGCGTGGCCTCTTTGCCAGGAGCCTCTGGGGGCCTTGGTGCTCCCTTTAGGACCCCTCCCAGGACTTTCCAGGACTCTTCAGGATCCCAAACTTCTTATTTATGTGGCTTGTAACCTTTCTGCCTCAGTTTTCTTATCTGTAAAGCAGAGATAATACTCTTGCCATACAGAGAGGACTCAGGTAGACAACAGTTGGTCTGGGAAACCTCAGGGCCTAGGTGTCTGCTGAAAGACGCCAGAGCACGGGGCTAAGCATATGGGCCCTGAAGAGAATGGCAGCCTCTGTTCTCCCGGGGCAACTCTGGGCACACTGATTATTGCTTCTGTACCTTGGCAAACTCATCTCCACAAGGTGGATGATGGTGGCCCTGTCTAATGAGGGATTCTGTGAAAATTAAGCACACGAATCCACTGTTGGCCTTAGGTAAACCCATTCCATTCCTAGATGAACCCTTGGACCTCACACTTGGCAGCCATAAACTACACACTCTGGTAACATGAAGTCTGCTGCTTCCCCAGACAGCATCTGCTCTCATGCTGAAATTCAGTTTCTCAGTGGTCCTCTGCAAATATGTCTCACTTACTTCCAGCCCACACTGTTCCAGAGGGCTGACCCCATGTGTCCAAATGATAGAGATGTGATCCAATTCTGGGCAGTTCCTCGTTCTATCTACCTGGATGCTCTTATGGAGTCAAGGATGAGCATGTGACCCCATTTGGCCATTGTTATTTACATCCATGATGCTTCTTGGAACCCGAGAAAGGAGGTAGGGAGGAAAGCTGCTGCCTGAAGCTGCTGAAAGCTCAGGTGCAGTGGGAGAGGCCATGTGCTCTGATGGGGTCCCTCCAAGGGCATTCAGCAGGGCACAAGGATGAAGAATGACCAGGTCACACTGTGAGAATGTGAGCCTCTGAACCTCCCAGGTCCAAACCTAACCTTCAATTTGCCCCTTGCAAGTACTAATTTATTTTATTATTACAAATATTAATTTACTTTGGCTTAGTAAGTGTATTCAAGTCCCTGGTAATCAAGAAAATCCAAGCTAATACCTCAGAATCAGTAATCCCTGAGGTTCCACCAGCATGGCCCTGTAAGTGTTTCTTTTCCATTACAGAGAAGATGGCTCAGGTGCTCTCATCTGAGGTCAGAGGTGGAGGAAATGAAGGTACTGGGCAGGGCCGTATCTCAAGGAAGCTGCCAAATCATTCTATCCCTATTTCTTTCCTGTCCCAGCATAGGAAAACGCTAAAGCAATGCGAGGAAAGCCAGCATGGAGATCCCTGAAGGGCTCCAGGTGAAGGCTGGGATGTCTGCCTCTGCTGAGGAGTAGCAGAGGTGGAACCAAAGTCTGTTCCTCACAAGGAGGAAAGAGGGCAGTGGGGACATCAGGAAGTGGGCCAGTCACTGCCAGAGGCCCTTTTTGTCAGCTCAGGGCCTAGGGAGCCCTCCTGGTCTCCCCTCCAGCTCCAGTGCCCGGAGAAGGGGACCTGCCACTCAGAGCTTTCAAGGGGTTGTACATCAAGACCATGCTGAACAAGCTATTTAACAACATGCAGGCTTAGGCTGCAGTTGCTGCCTGTGAAAAAAGATAAAGAGTTGGGTTAGGCAAAAGAAGCCGCAGCATAAAGTCTTTGAAGCTCATCAGAGCTGGGTCACTGTGCCCCTAAAGGAACCACTTCCACTTCCTCCCTGGAGGGTGTGGTTCTACAGGTTTCCTGGAGTTGCTTGCAATCTGGTTCTTCTTTTCCAGAAGGAGCCTATGGGCCAGGATGAAGACCTGGCTTTTCCACTTGCATTCTCTTGATTTAAATGTCTGCATCCACAGATGCAGTTTCCATACAGAACCCACTCTGGCCTACTGAGAAGGCCAAGGGACCGTCAGGCCAGGCGGCCCAGGTGTGAACTATAGCAGAGAGGCCTGCAGGAACTCGGAGACCCCAAGGCCTCAGTTGAATAGATGCACCGCAGCTCTGTTATTCATTCACGTATTGAAGGACATGTTGATTTCTTAGAGTATGTGGCCATTATTAATAGAGTAGCTGTTTGTAATTGCATGCTCTTATTTAAACATATGTTGTCTAAAAAAAGCAGTTGTCTAAATCTTAAGGTCTTGTGGAGTCATGTGGTGAAGCCATGTTAAATTTTGGAAAAATACTTCCAAACTGTTTTTTAAAGTAATGAACTATCATGCACTTCACCAGCAACAGATGAGCATTGCTATTGGTTCACACCTCCACAGCAATTGCTATTGCACTTAAAAAGGTTTTAGGCACTTAATCGGTAAGCAGCGTGCCTCAGTGTTTTCATTTACCTTTTCCTCATGACAGCTAATGCAAGCATCATTGTGTACACATCTTTGCCATCTGCACCTCTTCCCTGGGGATGCCTCTCTTCAGACCCTTAATCACTTTTAGAGTGTTCTTATCATTGTTTTTTTTACTATATTTCAAGTACAAGTCTCTTTTAGGTATGCATTTTCTAAATATTTCTTCTTGTCTATGGCTTGTCTTTTGTTCTCCTAATTTGATTTTCCAGAGTAGACATTTTTAATTTTAATTACGTCTACATTATCAATTCTTTTCCTTCATAGATTGACTTTTGGGGGCTGTTCTCAAACTCTCATCATGAAACATGTTGTTATGCCTATTTTCTAGCATTGTTACAACTTCACATTTTTAATGCCAGTGCATGGATTCTTTTGAATGAACTTGTGTGTAATTTTTAAAGTTTGCCTTTATCTTTAGATGGTCCTTTCTCCACCAAATATGTTTGTCCTTTGACAAAGTCACCTGATCATGTGTATGAGGCTGTCTCCATGCATCTGCACTTATCCACCTGTCTATTCCTTCACCAGCATCATATTTTCTTCACTGCATTCACATTCTGACAGCATCCAGGTGTGAGAGCTCTTCAATTTTGTCCTTTTACAGTTGGTGTCTAAAACAATTTTCTAGAAATCTGAGTGGAATTGTATTGACTCTGCTGATCAACTCTGAGAGAAGTTCATCCTAACTATATTCAGTCTAACAATCCCTAACTGTGATTACCTCTGAATTTATTTATATTTCATTTGAGTTATTTCAATCATGTTTCAAAGTTTTCTGAAAGCATAACTGTACTTTAAGACTTATTTTATTTTGGAGGACTGGTGACTGAACCCAGAGTCAACCAAATATCATAAATGGGGTAATTTATAAACAACAGGATTTCTTTGGAGAGCTGTGGAGGCTGGAAAGTCCAAGATCAAGGCACTGGCAGCCCCAGTGCATAGTGATGACCTGCATTTATACGTGGTGACTTTCAGCTGTGTTTGCACGAGGCAGAGTAGAGAAATAACCCCCTGGAGGCTCCTCACAAGGGCTCTTTCTCATTCCATTCATTTTCCAAATGATTCCTGCATGTTTTGCCCACCACCTACAGTGTTTTTCCATGCGTTGTTAATACTGATATATTCTCACATTCTGTGTTTCATCCACACCCTAAATAGTTTAATCAATTTGAATTGGTTGTGACTTCCACAGGTCTTCTCAAATGTATAATGGTAGGAAACCACTGGTAAAATGTCATACAGAATACTTTTAAACCCATCCCATGTAATCACTAGTTGGTTATTATCTCTGTAGTTTTTTTTTTCCCCTCTAACATTATATAAAGAGGGTCATACAGTATTAGTCTCTTCAGACTGTTTTATCTTGCTTAACAAAGCACAGCTGGGCTTATCTATGTCTTTTCATGGGTTTTCAGTTCTTTCCTTTGTATGTAATATTGCTGAATATCTTCTATTGCATGGATGTACCCCCCATGTGGTTATGTACTCAGCTGTTACTGAAGGTCATTCTTATTATTTCACATTCAGGCCAGTTTGAATAGGGCTGTTGTACATAATTACATACTGTTTTTATTTTGGACATAATTTTTCAGAACATCTTGTAAATGCAGACAGTTTCAGATGCAGTTACTGGGTCATAAGTTTAGGTTTATGTTGCTTTGGAAAAAGCAGCCTATCTTCCAAAGTGGCTGTTCCAGCCACAAAGGAAGTTGTCCCTCATCCTCCAGCAAGTGGTACCATCATTTCTTAGAAATTAGTCATTCAAATAACTATGCCATGCTATTTCATCATCGTTTAATTTGTAATTTTCTAATTCTATGTGGTGTTGTGAATCTTCATATATGGTTGTTTGCTGTCATTATATTTTCATTGGTGAGGTGTCTGTTCAGAATTGCCCATCTTTAGTTGTGAGTTTTAAGAGCTGTGAACTTTGAATACACATTTTTTTTAGATATGTGCTTTATAAATACTTTAGCTCAGTCTGTGGCTAAACAGGATCCTCGACAGGGCAGAAAATTTAATTTATAAATTCTCCTTTTCTAAATTGGATTTTGGTGTTGTACGTTAAAATTCATCACCAAGGGCTTGGAATGTATCTCAGCGCTTGACCAGCATGCTTGAAGTTGGATTCCTACCTATGCAGCTCTCTCTCCTCACCAAGTCAAGACTGTGTGGATTGCTTTTGTTATTCAAATTTCAGTCTATGAACAATTTGAGTAAGCTTTTGTAGTCTTAGAGGTGCCGTGTGCACCATGTAACAGTGAGCAAAAGTTCCTCTTCACACCCTGAGTGCAGAGGACAGAATCTTCAGAGAACTCGGCTTCATACAGAAAGTGAAATTTAAAGTGACCACTGTTTCCCCCGGATACCCAAGATATGGGTCTGTTAATGTAATGTCTGTACAGTGTCCTCTACTACTAATATATGTATAGTGGCTTCAAATACTGATATACATTGGTAGCTCGGTTCACAAGCTTAATTTTTTCTTCTGGTTACAACTAGAACCACAGAATTAATTTTGCAATGGGAATCATGGAAAGAATTAAGTTTGTGAACTGAGGTACCAATGTAATATCCATGGAGTGCCCTCAAATACTATTATGCATAAAATTTATAGAACGGCCTCTAATACTGTACTAATGTGCATGCCACATTCCCTTTACTACTACTGTAATAACCAGATAATTGTCTTTAATGCAAATGCAGTATCCACATAGCAGACCCCTAACACTAATATATCCACCCAGTGGCCTTAACGACTTTCAGATTTTCTTCATCACTTTGGCTGAACTGCAGCTGGTTATTGTTAGCCCTCCATTGTAAAGTTTGACATTTGTTTTGTAGCATGCTATTGATATGGTTGTTTTAAAAGGTAATTTATTTCCCAATAATTTCAAACTTATGGGAAACCCTCACTACTGACAGAAAGTAGTCTTTATCCTTTCACTCACAGTCCCAGTGGTTACTGCTTTACTAGACTTGCATCTTCACCTGAAATACTGTAGGGATTTACCCAATGCAGAGATTCTACCTGGTGACCACCACAAAACCCTCAAATCAGGAAACCACTGTGGTTTTTCCATGATAATCCTATCCTTAGGCTCACTTTACTTTTACCACGGCTCCACCTAGGAGGGAAAAAAATCTTTTTTCCATTTGGATCCATTTTTCCCCCCTCTGGAACTCTTTTAGAGACTGTCCCTCATTTTCATGATCTGAACAGATGTAAAGAACACAAACATTTTCATTTGAACATCTGTTTTTATTTCTTCTGGGTATATACCTAGGAATGGAATTGTTGATAAGGGTGGTGAATCTGATTCAACTTTTTGGAGAAGGGCCAAATTATTTCACACATAGGTTGCCACAATATAAGGACTCTACTTCCTTTTCACTTTTATCTACACTTGTGATTTTGAAGCGTTTTGATTGTAGGTATTCTGTAGGAGTGAGGGGAATCTTCCACAGTTTTAGTTTGCATTTCCTTCATGACTGTGGTGTTAAGTACCTCTTCATGTATTTCTGTGGGAGAGATGGAGGGAGTCATTAAAGTCTAGCATTCTGATATTTGCCTCAGTTGTCAACTTTCAATGAGATGATGGTCCCCAGGCAACAGTCATTCAGACAGAAGATGAACTGGCACATCTGCCCTTTAGGTTTTCTCACTCCTTGAGACTGTATCAGCTGGGTTTGCTCACAGCATTTCTCACCATTCTCCCTTCCGTGAAAACATCAGCAGTCTCTTGTCCTGACCAGCTTCTGCATTTCAACAACTCCTACCTGCTTAAAAAAAAAACCCAACCAAACAAAAAGTTATTTACCCTGAGCTCCACCTCACACAATGACTTATCTACTCTGAGCTCCACCTCACACAATGGCCTCCAACACAAATGAAGCTTCATAGAGTCCTGCTGTGTGGGAGGAGGGCCAACCACTTTGATCTTGGCTCCATCTATCCGCTTCAACTTCCCATAACCTGGGCATGGGTTCCCTGAGCCAAGATCCACTCAAGAGAGTGTGTGCTGGTCTTTTCATTTCAACCCCATCTCCATGCCCACCATGGTGCCTGGCATAGTCAAATCCCTTGTGGATCCTCCTTGATTTGTTGGCTGCATTTAAATCTCTTTATGCTGCTCCCTGTGCCTGGCTTTTCTGCTCTGCGTGTTGTAAAGAAACGCAAAAGTGCAAGATGGCGGTACTTTGGTTCAGCCTGTGAAGGGAAGGGGATCTGGGAGGTAGTGGGTTTGGTGTCAGCAGAACTCCAGCGCAGGTGCATTTCCTGATACCCCAATGTAAATAACTTCTGTAGCCAAGGTAGACACTGGCTGGTATAAATAACTTATACAACCAATTCTATTACTGGCACTTAGCCACTGCTGTGTATTTTGGTATAAATGTAGAGTGCTAGTGGGCTGGCAGGAGTCTCAGCAGCCAAGGATTGCTGTGAGGTAGGCTGGGAGCCTCAGGGTTGCCATGTGAATGTGTTTGGCTGAGCTGAGCAACTGAGAATAAAGTTTCTCTTATTCAGGCTGCTTGAATCTGAAGTGAACCTCCCCAGTCTGAACTGGTAGAAAGAGGTCTCCTATCACTGACCTCCATCTCCAGTGGCCTCATGGATTCTTGCCCTTCCCCCACTCATTTTTCAAGGTAGCTCTGGGTTCTGTATATTGAAGGCATCCTCTGAGACCCCTCTATATCTTTGTGTCTTTCCAGTTCCCACCTTAACAGGTGACTCAGCAGATGGGGAAGGGACCTGGGATGTTCTGTGTCCTTGTGTCACAAATCTCAAACCACTGGCTGTACCTGCCAGGTTATTTTCTTTCTGACTTTCCCCTAGGAAATGAGATCTTCTGGGCAGGGACATCTTTATTCCATCCCTACGAACCTGGAAGTGGCAGGATAGGGAGGAGAGACCAAGAGAGAGAAGAAAAGGAAGTGACACAGAGTGTAATGAATACAAGAGGCCCAGACCACCAGGTTTGTGTAAAGGTAACATGGTGTGAAATTTATCGTGCCCAGGTGCAGGCAGACAGAGGGTGAAAAGGTCATGTATAGGGAACAAAGAGAAGTGGGTCCCTTTTATAGGGATTGAAAGAAGGCAAGGGACATGAGGTGGGAAGATTTTAATAAACATCTGTGGTCAAAGTTTTCTGGCTGTCTTCCATCTCAGTGGGCAAAGTCTTTGAGTGTCCATTGTAAATTTTTGAGTACCTCCAGATGTCCAGGGACCTGCCAGATTCCTTGCCCTATCTTATTTCTTTTACAACATCCTGTGTCTGCTGATCACCATTTTGGTGTTGAGCACAGTTCCTTGCTGAGATTGATGACTCGCTGGCAAGTAGGTTGGGGGCTGGGAGAGTTAGGTCTGATTCGAGCCTTACATAAAGGATATGTTACAGACAGGATCTTTTGACTGGAAGTGACAGAAACGAGACAAAGCCAAGAGTTGCAAACACCTACACAGACAAGCATTTTCTGTTACACCCCTCCACCTTTTGGTTTTCCCAGCAAATCTTGGCTGGGCATATTACATATGATCTTCTGAGACAAGGCCCAGCTAGAATTTAGGCCTGTCTGTTCTGTAACATTGCCTTGGCAAGGTAGTGAGTGAGTTGATATGATCTAGGAGAGTGGCCAATGTGTCTTGGAGGCTTATCAAATCTTGGTCAAGTGTTTGATTGATCTATTCTCTTGGGGCAACTGTCCATAGAGTTTAAGGCAAAAAAAAACACAGCTAGCACAGGGCAGGAAAGCAAGGACTGGGGTAATCAGAATCCAGGTCATTTAACAAAAACCACAACTAGCAGGTGGGGACAGGGAAGCAAGGACTGGGGTAAGCAGCCTGAAAAGAAAGACAAATCAAGAAGAATAGGTATGGAGCAATCCTGTGAACGGTATCCTCAGGCTTCAACCATAAGTGGACTGGTCAGCATGCAGAATGACCACAGCAGGGCTTTGAGTGCATTTCCTCTTTAGAGTAAGCCTCTGAGGAGCTGTCCAGGTAAATTTTTCAGCAGATCTAAGGCTAGATTTCTGAAAATTTTAGAGGTAGTTAATATGTACCTGGGTTATATGTGTGTGCAGGAATATCTACAGGTATAGCTTGTCTCTTAACTGGTTTCAAGCTGTATGTAGTTTTATGTTTTATTTCTGTGCAATCTCTATATATAGCTTTAAATGGGGAGAGTCCACTATAATGCATGAGGTCAGGGGCAGTGACATAGATGCTGAAGCCTGAGCTGGCTGTAAGGGTACGAGTGCCAGCACAGTGGCTTGAGCTTGCAGAACATATGGTGGGGGCAGATCTGGTTCTGGGGTTCTGTGTCTTCGGTGGCAGGCTTCCAAACAGCAGCAGCAAACAATAGCAGGAGAGCTTTGGCCAAAACAACTTTGTCCAAGGTGACCACAGCATATCTAGCCTGTCCTAACAGAGCTACTTCCATCTGTAAACAGGGTGTACTCAGCATCTTGGGGGAGTATTTTTTAAGTCTGATCAGCTCAAGAACAGTTTATCAGACAGAGCCAGACAGTCATGGTCTGTTGGACGCAGCTCTGTGGGCAGACATGTGGCAGGATTGAGTGGTTTTTATCAGCATGAGAGTCAGGCAGGATTTTTGCATAAGAGTTCTTGGTACTGAGTGACGTCCAGCACAGCATGTGGCTGCTGGACAATTAGGTCTTGGCCTAAGGTGAGCTTGTCAGCTTTTTTGATCAGGACAGTGGCCAAGTATTTTCACAGGTAAGCCACTAGGTGCTCCCAGGGGCTGACAGTCTGAGTAAACATCATTGTTTTTGTGAACTCAAGGATCCAGATTTTATAGAAGCCAGCAGCTCCAAGGAATTTGTGGAGGTTTATTGTGTAGCCAGTTTCTCCCAGATATTGTAGCAGAGCTTTTGTGTCTTTCTAACAGGCAGCTTGGGTGTCATTCTGGGAAAGTAGTGAGGTCAGCTGTGAGGGCTTCTCCAAAGAGGGTAAACAAGGTTTTGTACCTCTGGGGTGTTGAATCCAAGTCAGTTGCAAATAAGGGGTGTCTGACAGGAGCCAGTTGAAGGCAGAAGAGGGCACTCTTCAGTCCAGGCAGGTGTACCAGCAGGCTGTGGGTAGTTGAAGACTGAAGCAACACATACAGAGAGCAATTTTGGTGGCATTGGCAGCTTGGAGATCTTGAACTGGCCTTACAGGCAGGAGAGGTGTACTGTTCGATGCAGGAAGGGGTTGCCTTGGGACATAGCTTGATCACCAAAGGGCCATGATTGATAGTAAGCCCTGGGGGTAAGTCTTTGTTCATGCTTCTGAAAACAAGTCTCTCAAAATTTCAGGGTTATGATTAGCAGGCATTTCTGGCTGATGTAGGTGCTATTCTATCTACCTATGGTGTACGTTATGTATACCTGAATGATGGTGAGGGGTGAGTGCCCCTCAGAGAGAGACCACTGAGATGCCCACCTGGTCATACCCCTTGTGGGGACTTAGGCATTACTTAGCTAAGGAGGGTGGGAGGCCTCTGTTATGCCATATGTTGATCACCTGGGAATCAAAGTGAGGGCCCATCAGCCATTGCAACCAGTGCTTCCCAGTCTTGGTGCACAGATGGAGCAGCCTATTGCTTATGCTGCCTGTTCCACTCACTCACACATTCATTCAGCAGCGCTCAGAGGTTAAATATTCTAACCCCCCTCTCTCCGAGGGCAGCCGTAACTAACAAGAGGTGATGAAGCTCTTCTGCTTGAACTGAGCAGGACTGACAGACTGACTAACTGGGGTGCTCCCTGGTCTTACTGGAATCAGGCAGGCAGACAGGCAGACAGACTGTGTCTTCCTCCCTTTGTGTGGAGAAGGACGTTCTTTAGTTACTCTTTCTATGCATTGCCTCAGGCCTGACCAAGCCGTGATTGTTGGGTTCCAGAAGAAATCTAACAAAGCATTGGTGTAAAGGAAATGATTGCAGGATGCTTTGCTGAGATATGCCCAAAGGAATGATAACATGATGGTTAACTAAGTCTTATTTATGTGATAATTGACTTGCATTGTCCTTGTTGATATTCTCCCATTGCCCAGCTGCTTCCTTTGTTCTGTCTCAATAAAAGGTTCCTGGAAATGGTATTCAGGGCTGCGGTCCAAGAGACTGTAAGCCCCCTGATCTCAAAATTATGCCTCTCTTGTTTTTCTTACTTTTCTATTCATCTGCAGGTACCTCGTTCTCGGGACCGGTTCACCCTGGACAGAAATGAATTATTAATTCAACACTTTTGGGGTCCAATGTGAGCCACTCAAGTGGGGAGCCAGGAATCCTCCTCCCGACCTCCAAGGGGACTCAAGAAATCTTTTTTTTTTTTTTTTTTTGGTTTTTCTCCGGTACCGGGAACCGAACTCACGACCTTGCGCTTGCCAGGCAGGCGCTGAGCTAAATCCCCAGCCCCTAGAAATCTTGAGGTTGCACCTTTTCATGAAGACCTGGAGACACCCTTGCTCCCAAGATGTCCACACAGTCAGTCTTCCTGGCTGACACCAGATGCAACAGCAAGCAGAAGCACCAAAATGACATCCAGGATTTGGAGGCAGATTTATTTATGTTGATGGGCACTGATTGGGATCATTCCCAGAATATCAGGCCCTGATCTCTGGGGGTCTAGGGCTTATACGAGATAAGCAAGCAGGAAGTACAAAGGCAGAATGGCTTGTCAATTGGGGATTGGTTTACACAATATGCATTGTAGTGACAGCTATGCATCACAATGACCAGCAATTTCTAAGAGAGAGGAGTAACCAGATCTAGAACAGGAACTATTACCTGAGCAACTAACAAACTGAAGTATACTGGCTTGGGCGGGGCATTTTCTGCTACAAATGGATACAGAAAAATGTGAGATACACACACATACACACACACACACACACACACACACACACAATGCAATGTTATTCAGCCTCAAGGAAGAAAAAAATTCTGTTATGTGCAGGTCACGTTGAGCAAAATAAGTCAGAAACGCAAATATAGCATGTTCTCCCCAATACACTGAACTATTGAAAATTATGGTGACTGTTTAATTTTTTAAAAAATACTACAGTAAAAGACACATTGCCATTAATCCCTGTCAGAATATTTTCCCTCACATCCAACTCACTTGTCGCTTCGTTCTTGCCAGTTCTCTGGCCCGGCCAGAGCTCCAAGGGCCATGCAGCAAAGCCCCGCCGGGCCAAAGCCCGCTGCCTGACTTTCTATCACAGCTCTACCATGAGCCAAACAGAGCTCTAGCATGGACCCTTAACATCCCCCCTCGGCGCCCCCAACTCTGACACCTCCAGACTCAGAATCGCTCCCACATGAGGGAAGAACCCCCCTTCCTTATTATTAAACTGAGCAGCGGCGCCCTCTTATCCCCCGCTCCCAAGAAAGGGGCTGAGCCCCAGTGCGGAGTTGCAGGCCTTTGCTTCCCTTCTTACAGCCCAGGGCAGGCAGCACCAGCTCTGAGGACTTCAGCTCTGAGGACTTCGATGCTGAGTCCAGCGGGGTCACCTCGGGAACCCCAGGGCTCAGTATCTGCTGGGCTGAGGGGAGGGGAAGCCCCCCCAATCTAGGGCTGTGCCTCCAACAGGAGACCCTTCGACAGGTGGAGACACCACTCCTAAACGGATTAGGGTCAGGATCACACACTAACCCTGCCTCCTGGGGTCACTGAAGAGTCTGGGGACAGAGAAGAGGGACTGTGCAACAAGGTCTGTAACCCAGCACGGACTGAGTCCAGAGAACGGTGTTTATAGCCTGGAGACAGGCCATGAGAACGCGGGGGACAAACACGTGGCTGGGCCTGAGGCTCGTTTCGGGGCGCGCGACTCGCGGGTGGGGTGGGGGAAGCGCGTGGCCCGGCCCGGTTCTCCGCCTTCTCTGCCAGAGGTCTAGCGCAGATGCTGCAGTCAGCGCCCAAGAATGGAGCGGCTGCGCCCCTGGACTCCTGCTGGGGACATCTCCGGGAAGATCTACGCAGCCGCCTGCGCTCCGCTCTGGCTTGGCAGAGCAGTGGGTCAGCGCCCTGGGAGCGCTTCAGCTCTGTTGGGCCACACCCCACCCCCAGACTGTTCCCCATCCACTCTTCTTCGTACCCTGACCTGGAAAACCCCACTTTTGTCCGTGACCTGGTCTGGCTGACCTCCCAGACCACGACCTGGTCGCCTGCCTTCCCCGGACACCGGGACACAGACCCGCGGAGCAGCGGCCACCCTGAACCCTGGGAGAGGCTGTGGTAGAGAGCATGGCTCAGCTGTGGTCCTTTCTTAGAAGCCGGGAGCCACTGAGCAGCAGGACTCTTCCTCTAGCTCATAGGAAGCAGTGCTGCCCTACTCAGCCACAAGGGAGCCCCAAGTGCAGACCCCTTGAGTTCATTGTAGTGAGGGGAGTTGCT
The DNA here is from genome assembly GCF_000276665.1 of Chinchilla lanigera. NCBI lineage: Eukaryota > Metazoa > Chordata > Mammalia > Rodentia > Chinchillidae > Chinchilla > Chinchilla lanigera. The sequence goes on along the minus strand of NW_004955460.1, from coordinate 8,012,508 downwards.
GACTTCGCGAGATCTTTATGCAGCAGTGCTGAGCTCGCAGTACATGCTCAGTGGATTTTAGTGGCACGGTTACCACTGTAAACAGGTCACATTATTTGGCTTTAGTTCCTGTTTCTCTAAGTTGTTAATTTCAAATTTAAATTTAAAGTCTTTCTAAAAATGCCCATGACGAGTTAAATGGAATTAAATGGAAAAAGTAGATTACTAATATAATACAAGGGGCCGGGGATATAGCTCAGTGGCACAAGTTCCTGCTTGGCAAGCGTAAGGTCCTGAGTTCAATTCCTGGTATTAAAAAAAAATGTGATACAAAAAGTGATTTAAAGATTTGTCAGATAAGATTACATTTACCCTTCATCTTAACAGGTTTTGAAACATAAACGCCAGGCTGGTGCCTGGCATTTGTGTGGACTCTCCGATGACCAGCAGCATTCCCAAGAGAGAAAAGCCCTTTCCCACTTTAAACACAATGTTGTGCTGTCAGCTCTTTGCGTATCTACCCTGAGGGTTAAGAGAAAGTAATTGCCTTTTTACCTGTTCTTTTTTTTTTTTTTTTTTTTTATATCACAATTGATGAAGAGAGAAATGAACAGGGGTTGCAGAGCTGCAAGATAAGCTCCTGTACCCTTTTTTCTTTGACTTTATTCAGGGTTTTGCCTGATATTTCGGCTCAGAGCATTTAGAGATCGTATTTAACTTGGCACTGAAATTCTTTTGTCATGGAATTTTAATTTTTTTCCTTTGAGGCATTTAATTTTTGCTTATTTGGTGAGTTATATCAGCTCAAGAGAACTTTAAATCAATCTTATTTAATATGCTCTGTGGAGAAGGACATTCTTTGATTAGAAAGCACTGACGACACACAATGTTTATTGTTGCAAAAATGAACTGAAACCTTTCACCTGAAGATAAGAGTGTATTTGAATTGCAGGAGATCCCTATTTTTTAGTCTTGCTGTGCACTGTAAAAATTAATTGGAAGTAAGGACTGTGATTGTAGTGGATTGATAACTGGTGGTCACCTTATGATCCCCTAGCTGAACTGAGTAAGCATGGTGTTGGATGTGGGAGGCCCACCTGGGGACTGTGGCCAGCAGCATAAGAGGCAGAATTGGAGAAGGATAATCCTTTAATTACAAAAACGTTTAGTATCCGCCCATTTGTACTAGCTATGCCCTTGCTTCTCCCTGAATAAAAGGTGACTGAGATTGGTGATTGGGGCTGCAGTCTGAGAGGCTGTACGCCCCCTGATCCCAGACTTTTGCCTCTCTTGTTTTTCTTGTCTCTCTTACTTTTCTTTTCATCCGTGGGCACCTCGTTCTTGGGACCTGTCATCCTGGATAGAATGACAATGCTCAAGTTCGTAAAAGAAATTTCCTATGCACTACTTTTTAAATTTTGAAATTAAAAACACTGTATATTTTATAAAATACATTGTAATGTTATGATAAATGTACATTGTTCATCGTGAAATGATTAAATCAGACTAATTAACATAAACTATACTTCAAACTTGAAAAAAAAAGTCCCATCACAAAGTATCCTCAGAAATAAACATTTTTATTACTGTGCAGGTGGTAGGTTCTTCTCTCAACCCAGAAAAAATTATAAGGTAGAGAGTCAGAAGAGGACTGAGCAAAGTATTTATTGTCGAGAAAGAGCAAGCAAATAGCTCCTAGGCAAATATATCTGGGTTGGAAGACCTGAAGGGGTCCATAGGAACTCTTTGTCTAGGGATCTAGGTTACTGTTTGGAGACTCTTGTTAGGTTAGGAAGATGACACCCACACCTTACAAAATAGGACATAAGCCCAACCACGCCAGCCTGGTGGGCTCATGGTTCATTTTCCCTGGGTCTCTTGTTATCTCTGCTTCAATTTTCAGACTGTTGTTTGGGTTTTGGGAGAAATTCAAAACACTAGCAACAAAAGTTCATTTTTCTTTTCAAAATAAATTTTTGTCACTTTCTTCTAAACATCCTGTAGATAAACCAGGCATAATGGATCTCAAATTTTACTATACATTATCAGTTAACTGTTCTTAGCCAAAAGAAGAAGGTAATGAAAACAACAAATGTTAATAGTCTTAGGATTTTACTTCCTGTAACATTATTAGTCATGTTACCTTCTAAGGATTATGATGAATAAATGATAGAAGAAACTATACAGTTAATTATTCCTTCCCTGCAAGATTGAGAATCAAAAAATGTGATAATACTGCTTCATCACAGAAGTATGTGCTGCCCTAGGAGTGTAATCAAACTGCACTGAGGCATGCTAGGTGTGGGCAGATCTAAAGGTGGAAAGTAAATTGTCTTCAAATGCTTTATCCAAATGTTTCATGTTTCTTTCAATCCAGAACTTTCATCTCAGTTTATAATATCAATCAGAATCAACAGTGGACTTTTTTGTCAATTTATTTGTGATTATCTCCAGCTTCCTAGTCCTGGATTATGGTGAGGAACTTTGTCCTTTGTTACATCCCAAATTCTTTGGCCCATGTTAGGTTGTTCTCTTGCAGTTAGATTATGTATCTACCAAGTCAGAAATTAGCTGTTTTTACTGGAATTATCCAAGAATAGAGACTTGTCTGAACTTTAAGTAAAACATATTTATTTATGAAAGGAAATTTTCATTTAATTAATCATGAAATACGTATGTGTATAATTTGCATATCTGTATAATCTGTCTCTGATGAGTAGTTTTCTGTTTCTGTGACATAATATCTGGAATAAATAATTTAAAGGGAAAAAATGTTTGGCCTTGGGGAATGTTTAAGATTCAAACTCTTCTATCTATCATCTATCTATCTATCTATCTATCTATCTATCTACTGCTAGTTCATTTACTTATCTGTTGAAGAGCCCTTGTTATTTTTCCTGGGTTATAATTTTTATTTTCTCTGTACGCTTGTAAAATGAAGTTCATAACTTCTTTCATTTACTTGCTTTTTCCTCTCAAAGCCCCTGCAGGGAGTGTCAGATCTTCACTCTGTTCTTGCTCTTGTGGTTGTATTTCCAAAGGCCCTCTTTGAGGTTGCTGGGCCTGAGACCCACCTCAGGCATTCATATGTGAACAGGTGCATCGAATTGGTGAAGCCAGTTCAGGAAAGAAAGGCATCTGGACAAAATAGCTCCTCTCCGGTCCCGTTTGGGAGCCTCTGTTTCCAGTCTCATGAAGAGGACCTCCAGAATCCAGTCTGTGATTCTTGGCTCTGCTTTCTACAAAGATCAAGTATGTGCAAAAATACAAAATTTTGTTGATGTCTTTTAATAAAGAAAATTTCCAAAGTAATATGGCCATATGGTAGGTAACACACATTAAAAATGTAAAACCACATGAGATTAAGTAATATTAATAATAGTTTCTGGCCCAACTGCTGCCTAGTGCCTGTAGTAATGTTTTAAAAATGACTTTGTTATTTTCCCCTTTTCCCTATTATTTCCTCAATCAAAATAATGATTATATGTCTACTTGTATATTTATTAACTTTACGAAAAATGGAATGTTAACTCAATAACACTAGCATTACTTGTCTATGCTCTGTCAATGTGTAATATATTATTTAAATTATAATATTAGTTGCCCTTGTACTTGGAAAGATGTATTCTTTTCCCCCATGATTTCAACAAGCATTTCAATACTTTCTGTGAAAACAGAGAGTATGAACAGCCCTGGCCCTCCTTCCACATTTTATGAGCCTTATTTTTATTTTTTCATTATCAAGATTGTTAACATTTATATTATAAAAGATGTTTTGAATTACACATTTAAGTGAGAAGTTTATTGATTTTGGTAAATTTTGAAAAGAAATAAGCTTTAGATATTTGTATGATAGTTTTATTTAAATCTATTTCTCTTACTTTAAAAGACTACTCTGGTCAACATGTTAATAAGCAGAGAAATTCAGAAAACACTGTCAAAATAGGCCAAACGAAAGAGAAACAAAAGGCTAAGAGAATATAGGAACTAGATAATCAGCATACCAAAAAACCCAAACAAAACAAACAAAAGCATTAACAACAATGGTTGGCTTTTCCATATGAGAGATCAATACAGTTGTATGATCATCAAATCACAACCCCCAAAACATTTTCCCTTCTAAGTTGAGCTTCAGTTGAACATTCCCACTGCCTAAGGTGAGAATAAGACAGTTTGCTTCTTTGATGAAACAAAATCCATGCTAATTTATTTTAGCCTGTTTGATAAACATATGTTTTACATAGTGGTGCTTATATAATTTCATGTTATTTGCATAGCTGAACATCTTCTGTATTGCTACACTGTTAATGATCAGCATGTTTTCTTTTTCTCTATAAAACATTTCCATCACCTATGTATATATGTGCAGACTGCAACATTAATTCTCTTCTATGGAGTCATATATACTTTAGGGATGGTACATAACTGAAAGGCTGATTGATCATTATACACTGTATATATGTATGGAATTATCACACAGCATCCCATAAATTTATTCTACTGTAATAATAATTTTTTAAAAACTCCAAAAACAGAACTTATCTTCCCCAAGCTCCCAACTTTTTACCTCTTGAATTCATCACACTGCATGATCTCTGGCTTCTTGAAGATATGTGTGTCTTCAGGCAAGGAGAAATAGGATAATAGCCATTATATGAAATGACAATCTAAAAATAAAACATATTACAGAAAGCCAAAATTTTTGTTTTTCTTAAAGCTATCCCCTCATATGTTGTGTTTAGGCATTATTAAGTGATTACAAATACAGATACCTTATATGACTTATTCCCTATATGAGAACATTTGAGGGGAAGAAACACATTGCTCTATTATCACACATAAAATTTATGAAGGTACAAAGCATCTTCCTTTCAATTATGCATGTTCTTATCTTAAAATTAGTTTCCTGAGGGGCTGGGGATTTAGCTCAGTGGCAAAAGCACCTGCTTGGCAAGCACAAGGTCATGAGTTCGATTCTTGGTACTGGAAGAAAAACAAAAAACAAACAAACAAAAAAGAAAAAAATTAGTTTCCTGATAAAAATATATGACTGATGTATATTACATGTACTCAAAATATTCTGAATATTCAGAGCCTTAAAGTCATACCTGTACCTCATTCTAAAAAGAAAGGAAAGCTACCCAATTACATTAAAAGAAAAAAACATTAAAATACAAATTTAGGAAATGCTGTAATTACATAGTGATATTCTGCTATGTTCTGTAGCAATAGAATTCATTTTTAAGCAACAATTTGCGGGAGTTTTGTCTCTCAATAACTATCTTTTGTTGAGAAATAAAAATTTGAAAATAGTTTTCTTCTTTGAAAATTATTTTATTTTGATAGATTGAAGTGAGTATCATTAAGCATTTGTGCCAATTTGATAAAGCCATACAGACACCTCCTACCATGAAATTGAGGAAATTTATATAAGGAATTGAGACATAGCTCAAAAGAATAAAGATAAATTGTTTCTTTCCTAACCAGTAGTGTCTATGCCTGCTGATGTACCATATTTCAAATGTTAGAAGTCTATAGAGCTATTAATTTCTCTTATATACAAATTTGAAAATATGCCTTATTAAGAATCAAGTAGTGTGGCATTGGAGTAATAAGAAAATAGATTACTTTGTATGTTATCAGCATCTTTGTCTTGTAATCTCATAAACTAGTAATTACCCACCAAATAGATGATAACTTAGAAGAATAAGAAACAACCTTTTATAATATAGTAAGTCCACTTTACAGTGTTGGAAAAGTAACATCACGTTATGGTCAAAGATTTCTCTCTATTTTGTCACTTTGCTAATAAAAGCAAAATTTAAAAATCAGATTTTTAAATAATATTTGTTGAAAGTTGAAATGTGTGCCTTAAAGGAGCTAGTACATGATCTGTGGGAATAGTTCAATATGCTTATGAATGGCTGTGATTATTTGTTCATGCAATATGACTATGGAATGTAAAGTCATAATTGATTTGAATATCATTAAATTAGTTTAAAGAATATTATAATATTTAGTAATTTCAATCAATATGTTTAAACCAGTTGCTCATATAGACAAACTCCTTGGTCTTTCTATTGAACACTGACTTATATAGCCATTTTAAAAATAATTTCACAGGTATTACTAGTTTATCAGATAAAATTATCCATGTAGCCTTGAGCATTTGTATTTTCATTGTTATACATCTTTAAGTTAACATGCATTTCTATGTTATTTCACTGAGAAATATAAACATGTATATTTAGGAGTATGTAATGTTTAAATTATCATATATTTTCCAAATCTTAATAACTGTCTGGTAAAAGGTTATACCACATTGGAAATAGGTTTACTAAAAGTTTTCATAAAAATTAGTTTGTTTCTTAATGCTTATGTTTATTTATAAAAGTATATTTATGACTTTACCGTCAAGGAGTATGAAACACGTTAGATCACATTTAAGTCACACCTAGGAAACAATCAGAAATATAGTGCAGTAGGTTAACAAGGCAAGAAAAGACTAGCATGACTTCTGAAGATGTATCTTAGTAATAAATTCTATTCAAAGAAAACATATGAACTCTAGAAGAGATTATGGACAAACAAAAGGAAGAGGTCTTGAATTATCCCAGCCTCTGTTCCCAGACTTTTTATGAACATTAGGAGACCCTCCCCCTTTGGCTCTTTATGGCCATCTCTCTCCACCAGCCTGGGGTGTTCACTGGCATTAAGCTCTGTTTTATCTTAGACAAAAGACACTTATAAGAGGTGTTGGACAGTGATTGGCAGTGTTATTATTGTCTGTGGGCCTGTCCCTACACTAATAATAATAATAATAATAATAATAGCAATAATTACTAGCAATATGGCAAAGGAACAGGAAAAGTTCTGTGGGAACTAGAAAAGTTGGCATATATTTTGGAGGAATTTCTAGAAGTTAGAAAAATAGTCAGATTGGTAGAAAAACCAAAGAAGAACAAAGTGCAACACAAAATAAGGCGGGTGGGGGGGATGCAATTTTAGAGAAGAGAGCTGTCCCTTGCCTAAGTAGAGTTGGAGAAGGCAAACATAGCCTGGAGAGTTCTCAGGACATAAGACAGTGCTCAGGATACCTGTAGGGGAACCAGGTCAGCAGTCCCATCACATCTGTGTGTGGACCGGCAGTGGTGTTTACCTCCAGGACAGAGCCTGGTAGACTTTTCCTGAAGTGACAAGTTTTGTGCATAGAGGTTCTGGGGATGGTTTGGAGTATGACACCATAGAAAAGTAGACTAGAGCTCCAGGAGTTCTCACCCTGTGCATCGGACCCTGCACACAGTAGGTGGTAGAGAAGGAAGGTGGTTCCTTTGAGGAATGAAATCCCATGCTACTAGCAAGATCAAGTCTTCCTTCCTTTGACAAAGTTGTTAGATTCTGAGTTGCCTCCCTCCTCCATGGTGGAGAGAAACAAGCCTGGAGCAGATTCAACCTATAGTCGTGTCTTCCTATTATGGGAGCCAATATGCACACACAAAAAGGAAAGCTGTGCTTTTATACACAGGCAATTAAAGATCACTAGGCATTTGAGAAACACCAAGAGGAACAAGGAAAGATGAACAATCTTAAAGAAACTGAAGAAAATACTAAAGAGATGAAAAATGGAAAAAATTTTAAACTTTTAAATGAGAATTCTCAGAATTTTTTGGAAGATGTTTCATTTTTGAGAAAAGGTACAAATTTTAAGGTAGAAATCACAAAAATGAGAAGCAATTACTCAAAAGAATGTAATAAAATGGAATGTCCAGAAGTCCAATTAGAGATCTGGAATAAAAAGAAATCTCCTAGAAAACAGAACAATAAAGAAATGAGAAATATTATGCTGAGGAGGTATATTTTAAAACTTCACTTAACAAAGTCCACTTATGCATCTACTTAATAGAAAAAAACAAAAATAGATTGGACAAGTTACTCAAAAAAGAAATGAACCTTCAAGATATGAAAAGACTCAGGGGAAGCTCCAATGCATAACGCTAAGTGGAAGAAGTTAATATGAAAGGACATGTAACGTGTGATTCCAGCTATGTGGCATTCTGGAAAGTGCTAGAAGGCTCAAAGGGTCAGTGACTGCTAGTGGCTCAGAGACAGAAAGGAATGAATACAGCCTGAGGCACAGAAGGGTTCTGAAATGATCTAGGCAGTGAAATGATCTAGTTTGATTCTGCAGTGGTAGACACACGCCATTGTATGACTGTTGGTACCCACCGCTTGTGTACCAACACCAGGAGCAGGAGCTGGTGTAAACTGCAGACTCTAGGTGATACTGAGGTGTCAATGGATGTTCAGTACTTGTAACTTTGAAGGCACCGGGGATGTTGACAGTGGGGCAGGCTGGGCATGTGTGGGAAGACTGTGGAAATTCTATACTTTCTGCTCAATTCTGCTATAAACCTAAACTGCCGTAAAAACTTGTCTCTTTAAAAGAAAGAAATAAGGCAAACTTTTCAACTCACCTAAGGGAGAAAAAAAGAAGGAAACTCCATTCAACCAGTAAGCCCAAGAAACGGAGAATTGAGGAAGAAACATGGTAAATAGAATACATAAAATAACATAGAAATAATTAAGTCTAAATAGATGAATGATCAAAATAAATGAGAATAGGTCAAATCTTTATTGCAGAAAACTATATTATACCATATGTCTGATACAACTAAAATTAATGTACACAGAAGGACTGAAAAAGTGATAGCTGAGTGTAGTGGTGCACACCTGTAATCCCAGTACTTGGGAGGCTGAGGCAAGAGGATCATTGTGAGTTAGAGGTCAGCCTGTGCTATAGTGAGTTCAAGACCAATCTGAACTGGTGAGACCCTGTCTCAAAACAGAAGAAGAGGAAGAGGAATAGGAGAAAAAGAAAAGAAAAAATAAAGTGATAGTCGATGACATGTCAAGCAAATATTAACAAAATTAATCATTATTAAAATAGTAATAAAAACAAAAACAAATATTAACAAACATATTTAAAACTTAAAGGCAAAAGATAAAATTTATAATACAGATAAAATAATTTCATTCCAAAAAGTATTGCATTAAAATAAATAATGATGATGGCAACATTAGCAATAATTCACAAAACAATAATAGTGGAGAAATCTTTATAGATATGTAAGTAGGTATATAGTAGCTTGAAAAATTTAGTCAACACATTTGAGAATATATATATATGTATATATATACATATATATATATTCTTATCTCAGTACTAGAAAATTCTTTGCAAATATCTATGAGAATAAAAATTGAATACTAGGCCACAAGAAATCTCTACAAATTCCACAAAATGGAAAGCATTCAGACCACATTCTTCAATTACAAACAATGAAATTAGAAATTAAATGTTTTAAGAATTTAGGTTTAAAAAACTATCCTGGGGCTGGGGATTTAGCTCAGCGGCAAAAGCGCCTGCCTGGCAAGCGCAAGGTCGTGAGTTCGGTTCCCGGTACCGGAGAAAAACCCAAACCCCCCCCCAAAAAAAACCAAAAAACTATCTAATGGTCAGTTTAAAAAATCTTAAATAATTTTTGAATGGAAAAAAAAGAAAAGAAAATTGAAATTGAAAACTATTTGGTAAATAATGATAAAGAATACATAATGTTTTGGTATCTATAAAATGTGTTGAAAAGGGTACTCAGAGAAAAACTAATAATAGACTGAAAATAAATGGAACATTTACTAAATAAACCAAAAAAAGAAGTTAATTAGAAATAAAGACATAAAGTAATGAAATAGAAAACAAACTCCCAGCAAGAGTAGATAATCATAAAATTAAATACTGTTATTTTAAATGTTAATTAGAAAGTTAAAATTCTGGTACATCTAATTAAGAGAGAAGGGAGGAGGGGGAAGGGAGAGAGACAACAAAGGCAAAGGTGCAAAGCTTAGGAATGAAGAATTCAACTATAGAGGTAAAGAAGGTTAAATTTACTAATAAAATTATGAACAAATGTCATATAAGTTTTTATAGTCATGAAAATATAAATTATTGAAATTGTTGTAAAGATTTGAGAAACACTGCTTTCTCCTGACTACAAGAAACAAAAAGATGGCTGCCTGGTAACATGATGATCAGTCAGGTCTGGCCACAAGAGGACACAGAGAAGACAGTCAGGAAAGGACATTTCTTCACCTCACGGGTCCTAGAGATCGGAGGCGGGGCCACACGGGAGAAGCATGAGGGCGCTGAAGAAGCAGAAGACAAGAGAGAGGGAAGGTTTAAGTCATATGCTTTATTGAGGTTTTTATGGGAAAGGGAAGACAGGGCAGGGAGAACCATTAGAACTGACTTTACACTCTGGGGATGATCCCTGGTTCCTGGCCTCTGGCATTAGGATGATGCAGACAGGAATATTCCTCCTGGGGTGTAAGGGACAGATAAGAGACACAGCTGTGTCCTGCTTAGCTTGCATGTCACGTTCTTGGCTAGGTCCTTCGCTCTTTCACAGTTTACTATCCCAGAGGAAGAAGTCTTTTCCCAGCCAGAAAGATGTTTGTTTGTTTTTCAGGAAGCGAAAACATTATAATACACAGAAAATTTAAAAATATTTACACTGCATCAGCTTTCACCACTCTTACTCAACATAACGCTGGAAGTCCTGGCCAGCACAGTAAGATGAGAAAAGGAAATACAGTAAGAGGCAAACTGAAAGAGGATAAATACAGATACTTCCAAACTTATGATAGTTCCACTTACTTTTTTTTTTCAACTTTACACTGATGAGAAAGTTATATGCATTCGGAAGAAACTACCTTGAATTTGGATCTTTTTTTTTTCAGGCTACTGGTATTTGGTGCCATCCTCCTGATGTGGGACATTGGCAGCGAGCACAACTCTCAGTTGACTTTGAGTACATGAAGGTAAACAATTGCACAGCATACATATTCAGGTGTGTACACGATAGTCTTAGTGATTTATTATAAAATAGTGTTTATGTTAGATGATTTTTTTTTTCCCGGTACCAGGAATTGAACTCATAAACTTGCACTTGCCAAGCAGGTACTGTGCTGCTGAGCTAAATCCCCAGCCCCCTATGTTAGATGATTTTATTCAACTGTAGGTTAGTGCAAGTGTCTTGAGTAAGGTTAAGAGAGACAAGAATAAGCCATGATGTTAAGTAGGTTAGGAGTATTGAATACATTTTTATATATGATATGTTCAATTTATGATGGGTTTAAGGAGTTCATTTGCAGATGAAATGACTATCTACAAGGATTTTTTTGGTTATGGATTCTGAAGAAAATCTTTATTAGTTACTCTTTTGATGGAATATTACTATACAGAAAATATAAAGAATTCAAAAAACTGAACACCAAAAAAAAGCTTAATCAATAAATGGGCAAATGAATAGAACAGATAATCCTCAAAAGAAATTCAGTCAATAAGTATATGGAAAACTGTGCAACATCTTTAGCTATCAAGAAAATGCAAATAAAAACTACATTAAGATTCCATCTCACTCCAGTCACGATGGCTATCACCAAGAGTACAAAAACAAACAAGAGCTAGTGACCATGTGGGGAAAAAGGAACTCTTGTGCAATATTGGTGGGAATGTAAACTAGTACAACCACTATAGAGAAGAGTATTCCTCGAAACAACATTCCTCAAAAAAGCAAAACTACCATTCAATGGGTATACCATTCCTTGGTAAATTCCTGAAATAATTAAAGAGCATATGCTGTAAAGATACATACATATCCATTCTTTTAGTGGCACAATTCACAATAGCTAAGCCAAGGAAACAACTCAGATGCCCATCACCAGATGAATGGACTAAGAAAATGTGGTGTGTATATATAATGGAGTATTACTCAGCCATAAAAAAGAACAAATTATGTCATTTGTGAGAAATGGAATTGGAGCTCCTCATGTGAAATAAGCCCATCTCAGAAAGTTAAATATCACATTTTCTCTTATATGAGCAATCTAAAAATAGATAACAGAAAGGAACAGGAAACAAAAAGGTAGACATTTAGAAAAAAAGAAGAGAATTGGGGGAGGGGAGAGTAATTGGAGTGGGGAATAATGGATGAAAATAAGCCAAATATGTTATATGGATGCCCCAATATGCTAAAATGAATCACATTATTCTATATTACTAATATGCATCAATAAAAAGGCAATCATGTTTCTAGAGAAATGAACACGTAAAAACTAAAACTTTAAAATGCAATAAAATTTAACATAATTTCCAGAATGAAATAGCTGCGCATGAGTCTAACAAAGCATGTACAGGATCTGTATCAGGATATTCCAAAAAAGATGATGAAAGAGTCAAAGGTCTAAGTAAGTAAACAATGGGCATCTGAGATGAACACACACTTCTCAGATGAAGAAATAATACAGCAAATAAACACATGAAAAAAATGTTCAACATCACTGGTCTTTCGAGAGATGCAAATTAAAACAACAGTGAGATTCCATCTCACCCCCAAAAGAATGGCTTTTATCAAGAAATCAACCATTAACAAATGCTGGCAGGGCTGTGAGGAAAAAGGAACCCTTCTCCACTGTTGGTGGGAATGTAGACTGGTGCAAACACTGTGGAAATCAGTGTGGAGATTCCTCAAAAAACTAGGACTAGAGCTTCCATTTGACCCAGCCATTTCCCTTCTGGGTATTTCTCAAAAGAATTAAGTGACATATGCACACCTATGTTTATAGCAGCACAGTTTGTAATAGCCAAATCTTGGAAACCACACAAGTGCCCATCAGCTGGTGAATGGATAAAGAAGATGTGGTTTTTTTATACAATGGAATACTACTCTGCCATAAAGAAGGTTAAACTTGAGACATTTCTAGGAAAATGGATACACCTTGAGCCCATACTCTTAAGTGAAATAAATTGGACACCCGTGTGTAAATACAACATTGTTTCTCTGGTGTGAGAAACTGAAAGTGTAAATAAGGACCAAAATGTATAATAAGTATTGTGAAATTTGAGGAAAATATTCAAATGGGGAGGGAAACAAGGGAGAGGGAAGAGGGAAAGGAAAGAAGAGAAAAGTGAAAAAATGACAAAAGAAGGAAAACATGGAAACAGAGCTTTTAAATGAGGAAGTGAGGAGGGTTTGAAGGTAGGGTAGGGGAATGGGGAACAAAGCCAAGTTGTATTATGTACAGGTACAAATTCTCTATGATGCATGTGATCATTATATATATCTAAAATGTACCAATAAAATCTAATTTAAAAAATAAAATCTAAATAAGTAGACATACCATTTTCATGAATTAAAAGACCAAATCTAGTAAAGATGTTGTTTCTTACCAAACTGACCATTAGGTTCAATGTAATTCCTATCAAAGTCTCAGTAAAACAGTAAGACAAACTTATTCTAAAATTTACATGAAAAAACAAAGGAGTTAAGACAATTTTGGAAAAGAAAGAAGAAGTGAGAGAAGTTCCCTTTGTAGACTTTCTACACAGCTATGGTAATCAATAGTCTTTCTCTCTGAGGGTTATTTTTCAGGATTATAAAAGATAATACATATTAAAAACTCAGATAGATGCCTTCCCCAGACTAAGTGCTCAACATATATTAGCTATTACTCAAACAAACATTTTATGGCTCAGGAAGTGATGTTTGAGGGATCTAACATAAAGTGCTCTCAGTCACATACAATTAGATATGCAGTGTTAGGGCCAGAAGTTGAGTAAATGCTCTCCTGGGTCCAAATCCCACACCATTTGTGACCATGCTATAAACACTCCTAAGAAGAAATTGCCACTCCAAAGACAACTTCAACCTTCACACTCCTTGGAGCCTTATTTCTCCACAGATGATAGAACTCCAAGATCTCTTCAAAATATCCCAATTTACAAATAAATGTCCTAGTCATCTGTGGTCCCAACTGGCCTATATATTCAATTTTTTTTTATTATCCTTAGTACTTTTTCTATCTGGGAGGACACTCTGATCATTGCCCTTGACTCCTCGAATAACCAGTCTTTGATATGTACTTAAGGATCCAAAAATTCCATTTTGTAAAATATAAAACTCCTTGTCCCCTTCCTATAAATGATTCATCGCGAGTATTATTATTCCAACAAGGCCATGATCGATAGGAACATCTTCATTTGTGTGTAAATGATGCCCGCCTTCCCGGGCCAGTGCTTTTGCTCACTCCTACACCTGCAGAGACGAAGAGAAATGAAACGGATCTCCTCAATACGTCCCATGAAATATTGATTGAAGGCCTTGTTGAAGTAAGTGTACTAATGTAGGCTTAAAGCACTCAAGTGGGTAAGCACACCCCAAGGGGACACGTCTCTACCAAGCAAGACAAAAATTGGATACTTTGAAAATGGTGAGAATGTTCCTGAGTACACAGATCCTTTTTGCAATCTCACACAGCAAAGCAGAACCTTTAACAAATGATCCCAGTGCTAAAAGCCTGGCCCTTGGAGGGAAGGCTAAGGCGGAAGAGGGGAGAAGTTAAAAATGAAATAAACAGGAGGTGTGCAATGGCTTATACATTATTTCTCATCAAAATCACTTAAAATCATGAAAGTTTTTTGGCTCTCTCCTATTACTGAGTGTCCTTCCCATTCCCACTCAATACAAATAGAAATAAGCCAATTTTTCAGGGGAAAAGTAAAAGCAGAAAAGCCTCGCATCCTCTCTGGAAGAACCACAGTGCCTCAAATTCACTGTCTATTGTCTATTGAGTTTCTTGACAAATAATCCCAGAATTAGTTTTTTCCTCTTTTGGGGGGTATATTTAGTCTCTTTCTAGAATCCAGGGAGACCATTTGCATTTCTTTCACTTAGAAAGTGCTAGAGCTTGGATGCTGTAACATACAACCCCCACATCTTTCTAGCTACTACACAGGTGTATTTGTTGTCCTGCTTTCTGTGTGCTATTTGAAGGGTGATGGTTTTTCTCATCTTACTGCTACCATCTTCAAGAATTTTCTAAACACGCCAGTCCAGTATGCTCCGCATCCAACTACTGTGTGAGAGAAGAGGGCTTCCAGATGAAGATGGCCCATGTCACCTTTGCCTAGTTCCTCAGGTAACATAGAACTCTAATTTTACTACACGTTCAGAAAATACAGTATTCATGGGAACCCAGGACAGAGAGATGAGAAGAGGAGCCCCAGACACTCTGCCATAGCAAGGAATCAAGTCATCCAAGCTCTCTGGTCTTTGAATGTCCTGCATAATATGAGTGAGGAAAACAAAAGTAACTCTAAGTTCACACCCAGCTCCAGTGTCCCATGATTCTGAGAAGAGAATACAAACTGTCCCAGGTGTACAGTGGCCTCAGGGCCATTCAGCATTGGGATGCAAAAGTGATACGTGTTTAGCAGAACCACATTTCAAATTCTGAATCTGAGCCAGTGATATGCTGTCTGAACCTTTCTCCTGATGTGGTAGTGGGAGCCTCAATAGCACCAGGAGAAATAACCAAGACCCTGGAGTGCCCTGTGCTTCTAAGCCAGGATGTTGGGTAGCATTGTTAGGTGGATAAATACATTTTCAACTTACAATGAGTTTCTCAGCACATTACCCCATGGAAAATCAAGGAGAAACCCTGTCTCCTTAGCTTGGGTTCATAAACTTGGTTTCCATGGTACAGAAAGGTTCATTACTCTGCTATTACCTAAGACTATGGTACAGAAAGGTTCATTATTCTGCTATTATCTAAGACTTTGAGGCTCTGAAGATGGCAGCGTCTTCACTGCTTTCCATGACACTCAGAGGGCACAATGCTGGTGACGAAGCCAGATGAGCTGTCCACAACACAGGAGGACCTGACACCTTATGACCACTGAACCAGAGACGTGGCCCAAGAATCCCAGGCATGGAACATCTGTGCAGATGTTTCCTGATCCGTTAGCAGAGATTCCACATAGGCAGAAGCCCATAGTTATTGATGCAGTTGTAAGAGAAATGAACAGGTAAATGATGTTCCTGGACTTAATGTGTCTGTTTTTTGGAAAAAAATTCAGAGCCGGGTTGTCTTTATGGCGAGAAACATCACTGAGATGAGCATAAATTAATTATCTGCCATTGGTATGGATCTGAGTATTACTATCAAGATCTGAATAAGTACATAAATCAATAATAAATGTGAAATAAACTGGCTAACTACCAAATAAAGCAGCCCAATGCAGTTTCCTGGTGTCTTATTGTCTTTGTTTGTTTTACATTAAGATAGGAGATATAGAATATCAGCCCTAATGATTTTTTCCACTTTATTTTTTCATAATAATTAGTCTGGTCTATTGTTTACATATCCTAAAAGTGAGTCTGAGAAAAGGTCTTGATAAGATATCCTTTTTTTAAAACCTAGGAACATATGAAAGGAAACAGATTTGTTACTAGACACTAAATTAACAGTGCGTTCACAACTAGAACTATAACTGTGTATCTGAAAAGTAATATTTACACATCAGTTTTTAGGACAGCCTGGCTAAGAAAGGAAATTTTTCAAAAGACCATTGGTATTAAATCTGTTTTAAAATCCATTTTCATGGTCTCATTTTGTAGTTTAAATTTAAAATGGTAACTGTTTCCCTAATACTTGTTGCTGCCACTAATGTGCATAAACTGATATTTGTATGACAGAAATTTCCATTGAGGTCTCTGGAGACTGTCCATTTTTCATTGAATTTTATGCATGCATTAGTGAATATGAAAATAGATTAACAGTTGACCGATATCACCTTGAACCAGAACAGGACAGTTTGATCATCCTCTGGGAACTAAAGCACCCTGATAGAATTTGGTGAAATTCTCATTAGTACAAATCTGTTTCAAGTATTTTGTAATATATACATCTGATAAGTCAGCTGAAAGCCAATAATTATATTAGCTTGAAATTCTGAGACCAATTCATGTATCAATCATGGCCAAGGTACTATTATCCTAAGAGTGTAAGGTTTACTTTATCAATTAATATAACTCACTAAATTAAGAATTCAAAGGCAAAAAAACATATGATTAGTCCTATAGAAGTCAAAAATGATTTTGTTAAAATTTTTGTTAGGAACTTTTGCAAAACTAGAAATAAAAATGTATTTCCTTAATAAAATAAAGAATAGTTTCCCAGAGCAGTTGTCATCATGGAATTAGTGGTAAAACATTCGAGTGCATTGAAGTCAGAGGCAAGCCAAGGATCGCCACAAAAACCACTGTTATTAGGTACTGGCCCACAAATGTTTCTTAAAACTAAGTGAAGAAAAAAATTCAGCACTAGGTTTAAATTTTAGAAATGAAATAATGTTCAAACAGAAGAATGTAGACCTTTTTTATTTTGAGACAGGATTTCATTAAATTTCCCAGGCTGACCTCAGACTTACATTCCCCCTTCCTCATTCTCCTGAGTAGCTGGAATTACTAAAAATCACCACTACATCTGCTACACTAGCTTTGATCAAAGAGGCAGTGGTTGGGGTAAAAATAGGTCAAGCTCAGCCTGCAGCAAAGATCTCAGAAACCTATTCGCCCTGTCTATCAGTTACCTACCCCTGCCCCATAATGCTACAGAACAAAGCACCTTGTGCTGCTCCCATCTCCTGCTTGGGGAGCAAGGGCCCAGCTGCTGTCCTTCTGGATGCGCCCCCAAGTTCACAGGGAGGCCAGGCTTCCCCCAGGCTGCTGCCTGCGCCTGAGAGCAGCGTGCTGGGTAATGCTGATCCTCAGGGCTCCTTGGAGAATGACCTTGGTCCAGGACAACCATCGGCTGGCCAGAGCTCTCCGCAGAGCTGTGCTGCCCTGGAGTCTCTCCTGCCCAGTCCTCCGTCCTCTCTCCTCTGTGGAGCTCAGCTGCACCGCAGGCTGAAGCCTCTCCCCATCTCTGTCTCCTCGCCTTCGTAGGCACCAGCGTTTTATCCAAGCAGTCTTTTGCACATCTGATTCTGTCCCAACATCTGCTTCCCAGAGCACCTGAAATAACACCCATCCCACGGCGTGATTGCTTAAAGCAGCGAGCGGTCCTCTCTGTTCATCTGTGCATAGGGCCGCTGCTCCACACTTTCTGCTCAGGCTCAGGCTGTTGGCTGGGATTGGTGATGTCCCAGTCATACGGGCGCAGGGTGGCCTGGGCTGGCTTCAGCGGGGGACTGTCGGTCTCTCTGAAGTTCGCCTCTTGTTCTTGGGCTGCTGCGTCCACATTCTTTTCTAGAGAGAGCCTCTAAGTGCTCCGTCCTCTGAAGAGCTGGGCTTGGAACTGGCATGAAACCACTTTCCTGCATTTAGCTGCTCAGTACGAGCCAAAGGCCAGCTGAGACTTCAGGTGAGCAGAGATCCTGCCTCTGGTGGAGGAGCTGCAAAGTCACAAAGGACCTGGTGACAGGGAGGGCTCAGGAGCTGCAGCCGCCCTTACCATTCAGTAACATACCCCATTGCCCAGCAGTACCCTCACCCTCTGGACCAGGTCTGCTGTTCGTGACTCTCTTGGCCTTTGGGGACTGTGACCAACCAGCATCTCTGGTCTCCTCGCTGGGGGATGGCTGCCCATCCCAGAGCTCTGAGTTTGAGTTCCTGGGCATCTCCCAGTTGGCGCTGGCCATGATGAACACGGCCCTCAGGAGAAGCACCCCACACTCAGGGCTTCCTTGCAGGAACTTGGAAAGGTCTCCTCCCAGTGCAGTCTCTCTCCCTTCTGTTCCCTGTCACCCCGCATCAGTTTCAGGTCAGGATGCTGAGCAAAAACAGACCACATCAGCATTTGAACTCAACCTTACACTCCTGAGCAGCAACCCCACAATTAGGACCC
>NW_004955460.1:7982954-7993093 GCF_000276665.1 Chinchilla lanigera | reverse complement strand
GAGGGTGACATCTCGCCACTGCCTGGACTCTCGGGGATGGCCCAGCTTTCCCTGGCATCTGTTTGTTCATTTCAAGGATCCTACTTTTGGGCAGCCCTATCTCTCTATGCAGGCTGCTCCTGATCCAAGCACATTGTAACCACATGACGAGTAATGCCATTTTAGACACCAGCTTCCCAATGTGGAATTCATGCCTGTCACGTACGAAATGACTCTCTTTACTGTAGCCTCAAGCACACTTTAATTTTCTCATTAAATTGTTACGCAAAGATAGATGCAGGATGTCCCACAGCATGGAGCATGAGAGGCAGGATGCAGCTGGGCTTCCTCTGGTCCTCCTTCCCTGCCCTCTCTCTCTGCTTCCCAGGTGGACGAAGCTGTCTGATATCACTCTTGCTTCATGGAGTCTAGCTGGTTTTATGGGTGAGTTAACTGGGCTGCAAATTCCTAACCATCCTGCAAGACGTTCTATAGGAGGTTCTCCCTCCCAGGCAACATTTCCACATGTGCCCATACCTTTAATCCATCATATGTTGCTACAGTGATTTCCCTTCATTACCTACTCACCTGTGGGCCCTGGGTGACCACACCTGTGTGGAATAGGTTGTAGAGCCCATGACTCCTGCAGATCCTTAGGGCATACAGGTACAACGAGAAAGGCAAACGCAGTGTCACAAAGGTGAGACCAAAGGAGCACAGTTCGTAAACTGGGAAGCAGGTTCCTGGCACTGCCCAAGGCTTAGTAAGAATTGGGCTGCCATGGAGCTGCCCAAAGAGGCTGTGCTCCCTAAGGACTGGGAGGACCTGCTCACTGTCCCTGAGTCCCCAGGGCTCTGAGGACAGCACTGAAACAAATTCCTGGGCACCAGCAGGGCTCCAAGGAGACCGCCCACTTATGGGACAGAACTTCCCAAAGATGTGGTCCACACTCCACACCGATGGCTCTCCTGTGCCTGCCAGCCACCAGCCTCACTGTGCCCACTCCTGAGATCCAGCTCCGAATCCAACTACTCTCCCAAATGGGGCTTTCAGAGGTCGCTGACATCCTGCCTGTCTCCAAGTCCAGTGCCCCTTTCCTTTGAAGTGTTCTGCTGCTCCTGGGCTCCTGTACTGTCTTGAAAGCTCTCATCTCCCTTCCTCTTGCATCCCTCTGCCTAGGGGCCTCACATCTCCCTGGAGTGTCTCCCTGGGCTGCAGCTTACTGTAAAGTACCTTTGCATATGAGGAGTATATGTTAGGTAGCAGTTAAAGAACCTAGTCAGGAATTCACACCCTTGGATAGAAGGAGGGTTATGTGTGTGACAAATGCCTCTAATGTTGTCATTTACATCTTTACCAGAAGCAGTGTGGTATAGAAGCTGTCAGAAATCACTTTTAGATGGGCACAGTGGCACATACCTGTATTCCTAGCTACTTGGGAGGCTGAGGCAGGTGGATCACAAGTTTGAGCCTAGTAGGAGTAACTTAAGGACTTATTGAGACACTGACTCAAAATGAAAAAAACAAAGTTGGAAATATAGCTCAGTTTGAGGACCTAGGTTCCATTCCCAGTAGAAAAAAAAAGCAACTAATTTTTAAAATCTGTGCTAAGAGAGGCATACAGGATACTTGCTGGGCTAGAGAGATTTTATGAGCTCTACCACCCTGGTAGGAATGAAGTACAATGAAAAACGTGGCTGAACTTCAGTTTACCATTTACCACCCTGCCTCTACCCCACACATGTTAAATACGTGTCTCTGCCACCTGACATGATTGCAGTGGTGCCGCTCCTGGCATTGGAAAAGGGCAGAGGTCACAGTGCCCAAGGTTAGAACAGGGCTTCTCCTAGCTCACAGGAGCAGGCGGTGTAAGGGTTCTGCACCTGCTTCACATAATACTGATGTGCATCTGTCTGAGGCACTGATTTCCTTGTACTCACTTGCTGCATCCCGTGCAGCTCTTGATGTTCTGGGGGGAAAATAGCAAGAAGATGAAGGAAGAGATGAAAGCTGAGGTCAAGTGGAGCCCTCTCTCCCTCCTGATGGGAGGAAAGGAACGGAACAACCACCGTAGGGGCATTTAACAAAGTTAGTATCACATACATGGGGTTGTCTAGCGACTAATGACTGGAACTGTCTCAGGCAAGGTGTTTCAGGAATAAAGTAGCTTGATTGCTTTAGGCACTGTTCATTCTCAGACAGGCCTTGCCTTGCCCCCACATATGTGACGAATTTCCAACTTCAGCCACACCCTGCACCCACTGCTTCTGTTTGGCTCTCGAGTGACCCCAAGGGTTCATGGTGCTGTGGTTCCCAGCCAGATGCTGTATTAGGAGGGGGTAGAACTGTAGGGGTGGGGCCTTCTTAGAGGAAGTGAGGTCATTGGGGGTGTGGTCATGAAGGGACTCCCTGGACCTCAGCACTTCCTCTCTTAGTTTCCTATCAGCTGCTGTGAGATGAAGGAGTCTCCAGGATACCTTCTGCCATGATGGACTGTGCTGCCATAGGCCCAAAACAACAAGGACCAGTGACCATAGAGTGAAAAATCTGAAACCTGAGCCAGCATACACTCTTCCTCCTCATAAGTTAATGTTTGTCATATTGAAGGAAAACTGATTTTTACACCTACCACCTTATAGATAGCTTCAAGGAGAAAGGAAAGGGCTATAGACCTCACCTACCACTAATGCCTAGGGATTATCCTCAAAATACAAATAAGTATTATTTCTGCTCTTGGTTGTGAACACACAGACTTTCTGAGAAACACAACTTCACCACCTCTCATACCAAACTCACCATTCTCCACACTGACTCTCTATCCTGACTTTCATGCTTCTGTACACAGTGAAGTCTTTCTTCTGTTGTACGTACAAACACTGGGAATTGCCTCAACTTCTTCCTCTCTAACGTCCCACTCTCCTCGTGACCTCATCCCACTCTCCACAAGGAGGATGCTCATCCTGGCCTGTTGACCCTTCTGTGGCAATCCCTCCCATCTGTCAGTTCAGCACTCTCCATTCCCACAGAGTAAACCTCTGTATTAAAGACTCTCACTCTTGCATTCTCCCTACTACTTAGCCTTGTAGTGCTGATCACAGTCTTCTGCCCTGCAATTTCTTCTCAGGTCTTCACACATACAAACCCTACTCATCCGTCATTTCCAATTTGACCCCACTTCAGGCCTCCCCAGCCTCCTTCTTTGAACTCCTGTAATATAATCACATTCTACTGTTACATGGCCAGGTGTCCAATCAAGCATTTGCAAAGGGCAAGAGCCAAATCCTAATCCTTCTTTGCAACCTGGGGCACCTAGCACATTCATGTTATTCATTGTTAGTGAAGCAAACTTTTAGTGAAGACACCATGTGCTGGGACATCAGATGTGGGGTTTGATGTCATTTAACCCATATGGCTCCAGATCCATACAATTCATATTTGTGTAATTCCTCAAATGCTGGCACTGCACAGCCCTGGATTATCTGGAAAGCACAAGTTTTGTGCTCCAGGGCTACTATCCTCTTCCTAATTTATTAGTGCTCTACTGCAGCTCATCTGATGTGGGAAGGGGCTTAAACTGGAAATTGATCAAACATATGGGGCTGGAGCAAGGCTGTCCTGAGAACAAAGAATGTCTGAGGTGAGTCATATGAACAAGATGCTCCAGTCCAGAGAACACCAAGTGCCTGAGGTAAGCCAAGCAAACAAGTTGCTAGGCAGAGGGGTGTCATGTGACATTAACCTGCTGAATGTATAAGTAAATGTGCTATGGTAGTTGAGCAATTCCTTTTGCTCTCATCTGGAGGGAGGGCTCCACCTGACCTCCATTTTCTCTTTTATGACTCTTATCTTCTTTATCCTCCACTGCCCTTCACCCTGAGAAATTCGAGAGCTGCACTAGATGCAGCTGACAGAGAAATGGGATGGTTGTTTCATTGTGATGGTGTCTTGTGACCAGTTCATCACCATGAAGCCAAGAACCAGGCATAATCAGAGTGTCCCTAGCATCAGTGCTCCCTCAGTAGTACCCTTGGCATAGCACAGTTTGTCCTGAGGAAATACTCTCTGGGAGAATGAAAAACGAAGGCAGGGAAAAGCAGTGATGTGGGAAGCTCCTGTTGAAGCAGAGCTGCTCCTCCTCATGGGTATAGAGGCTCTGCAAAAGCAGAGTAAGCCAGCATGAAGTATCATAGATGCTGGTGAAGATGTGTGCTACGTAGTGTTTTATGAATGGTATAACAGTTACTATCATTAATGGTTCCATTTATTGGCTGTTGAGTGTGGGGACTCTCTATGTGGTATAATTTACCTCAGTGAGGTAAACATTATTCTCTTTTTACAGATCAGGCACTGCACGTTCATGGCTCGGGAACTTGGTCACAGAGGTTCCAGTCTAGCAGGGGGACAGAGCCAGGATGAACTCCACGTCAGGTCTCCTGCTCTTCCCAACCCACTGACATCACTGGTAACTACTGGGGCTTTGCGCTGTAGGGTCAGAGCATAGTCAGTGTGCGCATGATCAGTTTGGAGCATTTTTATTGCCCCTGGTGATCAATAAGGCTGCTTTGTATAAATAAATTATGTTATTGCATATTGACCACCAAAGTTAATTTACATCAGAACATATGAAATGCTATGTAATTTATTTATTATGACCATGATATTGAACACATATCAATCTGCCTTAGGTCAGTGTACTAGTCACACATGCAGAAATTGATTCCTTCAGTTTATAATTATATCTCCTTTTCAAATTTTAAATAGTCAGTCAATTATAGAAGCAAAGCCCAGATCCAGAGTCATTATGTATTAACAAGGCTCATCTTTGAATGGGGCTTTTAAAAATATTTTGTTGTGATGTAATATATAAGTGCATAAATCATCTCTATATTCCTCAATTAATCTTACATAATTACACAGTTCTCTAATCATGCCCAAATCAATCCACAGAATATTTGTAGGACCTTAGAAACATTCCCTGAGCTCTTTATCAATCCATACACCCTCAACCCAGGAACTCCTAGTTGGGCTTCTTTTACCGTAAAGGCAACGGTCCAGTTTTTCATTAGAAATCATGGAAGGCTTCAAAAGCGCCTGCCTGGCATGCGCAAGGTCGTGAGTTCGGTTCCCGGTACCGGAGAAAAACCAAAAAAAAAAAGAAATCATGGAAGGCTAGAAGATAACAATGACATTATCACTGATATTACAACTTCATCCAACATTCCAATGTTGATGGATTCTTCAATTTTTTTAAAAAAAGCCAAACTAGAATTCTATACTTAGTGAAGATAATCTTCCAAAATAACGATAAATGTCACAGCCAAGTAAAGACTAAGAAAGATGATGCATAATAATGACATTTCCCAGATGGCATCCTGGGGCAGAAAAAGGATGTTAGTTAAGTGCTCAGGAAATCTGATGAATGTATAGGCTGCAGTTAATATTAATATAGCAATAATAATAATAATGAATTAATAATAGTTCATTATTTGTAACCTATATGCCATACTAATCCAGGGTGCTAATATTAGAAGAAACAGAGTAGTATATTTGGGGACTCTGTGCTCTCTTCACAATTTTTCTGTAAATCTACATACTGTTATAAAAATCTAAAGTATACTTAAAAATAAAGAGATTTTCAGAAAATTTGAGAAAATTGTTATCGTCAGACTGAACTGCACCAAATGGTAAAGGACGTTCTTTGGGTGTGATGAAAGGATGCAAGGCTCGGGGAAGAGCTAAGAGCACTGAAAAAGGTGGCTGGGTAACTCCATCCACAGGTAAATCTGCATCCTAAGTACATCTGTAATAGATGCTGTCTGCGCTGCACCAACATCCTGGACTTGAGATGTACATACACACCCTCAAAGTGCGAGGAACTGGAGGAAAGTCTGGCCCCACCATCTGACCAGGGCTTCCTCCTTCCCCTCTGCCACACACAGGTTTCACCCCTATTGCAGAGATGCTAGAGAGTGACGCTGTCTCCATCCCTGTAAATGCAAACTCTGGCTCTGGCCCACACGTCCTCCAGGTCTAATTTTTGTCATCTCCAGATTGGAGGCTTCATCCAGGTTGCAAGTGTGGCCTGAGTGAGCCCTGGGAGGTGCTCTGCTCTTACAGGGGTCTGGCTCCACTTACTCGGTGTGATCTTCTCATTGGTGACCTCATTTCACAGCCTGGTGTCAAAACCCAGCACCCCTCTGAAAAGGATTTCCTCCATTCAAATTGTTTGTCTGCCTTAGGTATATTTGACATTAAGCCCTTCCACCCCCATATCCTAAGGATTTTTAGTGATATATTGAGGGGAATGAAATGTATGTTTTCCACGTTGTGCTTTTTTGTTTATTTTTGGGGGATACCCATGAAATTCACACGGAGTTACACCACTAGTCCATTTTATTTTATTTTATTTTATTAATTTGCTTGATTTTGACAGGATCTTGCTAAGTTGCTGGGTTTCTCAGGCTGGGATCAAACTTGAGATCCTCCTCCCTCAGCCACTGACAGTGCTGGTGATGGAGGGGTACCAACTCCTCATAATGAATTTAATCATCAAGCACTGCAAGGACGTACTAATAAAAGATTAATTTTTTAAAAAGAAGGAAGAAAAGATAATGCATCTCCAAGTTAGGCTTTAAATTCTGGGTGGACTGGGATGCTATGCAAAATGTCACACCCATCCCACATGTACAAGCCAGTGCCTGGCCCAGGATGAATGAATGCCCTCAAATAGCTTGAACTCCTAAGTCCACTACTACTTTCCTCAACTCTTTATGAAATCTCTCTGTCCTGTGTCTGTTTCCACGGGCACCGTCCCTGTCTCTCACCAGTCTGTGAGTTGCAGGAGGCAGGAAGTTTAGGGCTCTGATCACTGAGCCCGGCAGAGCCCAGCAGAGCCCAACCCAGAGTAAGTGAGAGACAACGTCGGCGAATGAACAAATACTGAATTCTGCCTTCTGTATCTTTTATTAGATACACAAGCCTTGTTCTCTTACATAATATGCATTTCAAACTGTCTGGAACCCACTGACATTTGAGAATTGACATCCAAACCTTTAAAGGGTGAATATTGCAGCTTTGCTGGGAATAAGATGAGCTTCACTCCTCGGTTTCCAGGGTGACTTGCTATGAAAGTCAGTGGCAGAAACCTTACAAGTCTACTTCCCCACTAGGATCTCCCAAACCTCTATCATAGATGTGGAGGGGTTGTCAGCAAACAGTGCCTCTGGAAGGCTTATGAAGATGTTCCAGCAAAACCCAGAAGGGACTTGGGCAGGCTCTGGAGGGAGGCCCTCATCTTCCCAAATGCCCACTGCCACAAGTCTAACTGGGTGACACCCACAAAACTGGCCCTGCTTTGGAGGGGGCAGTGACAGCAAGACAACTGTGGCTGCTTTTTTGCAGAAGTTGTCTCACTAGTTTGAGTCTGAGTTACACCTTTTAAACACCTAAGAAACCCCAGCTCATGAGTGCCCTTAGGGCCCCTGTCCGGCTTTGGGGGAGACCCTGTGCAGGCCTGGAGTGTGGGCTGGGGCTGCCTGTGAACTCTGTGAATGGGAGCTTCATTCCCAAGCAGGAACCAGGAATTGTGTCCTCTTTTCTTCCTGTTGTTGCAGGAGCAAGGCTTTCAAAGAGCTGCAGGTTTGAGTCCCCACCTTTATGATCAGAAGAATTTTGATCAGATTCTTAACCTTCCTGACAGGCTCTGGGGCAGGGTGAGAGCCCCAAATTTATATCAGTGTCAAAAAAAAAAAAAAAACAACCCTCAGGAATAAAATAATTTAATAATTCAAAAAATGAACTTCATGTTAAGAAAGTCATGATGTATAAAATTGTAAATGCAGCTGCCAGCAATAGCCAGGTGGCAGGGAAGGCAGTGATGGCCCAAGAGGAAGGTGGAGGGAAGGAGGGAGAGGAGAAGGAAGAGAACTAGGAGGAGAAACAGAGGAGAGGAGAGCAAGTCGGAGGAGAGAGCAGAAGAGGAAGAGAGCAGGATGGGGAGAGGAAAAAGGGGGTGGAAGAGAGAAGACCGGGGAGGCTGAGAGGAGGAAGAGGCCAGGTGAAGCGGAGGAGGTGCAAGGGATGGGGGAAACAGGTGTCCCACCCATCAGAGGAGATTTTTCTCCCAGTTCTCCCAGTGCTCTGCGCGTGGTGCACGCACTCTGCCAGCTCTGGCTTCTTGCCCACAGAGGGAGAGAGGAAGTAGTTCGGGGCGCCCGGGCCAATCCTGCGCTCTCGGGCTCCCGAGGAAGGAACTGGGAGCAGATTGGCCAGAAGAGGTGGGGAGTCTGCAGGGAGGGGCGCGGCAGAGCGACCTCTGCATAGTGGCCTGGAGTCCCGTGTGACCCGAGCGCTGGCCATGGCAACTCCCAGCCCAGACGTGGGGTGGGGGGAGGTGGACACCCCGTCGCAGCGGGCTCCAGCCATTTCCCTCCCCAAGACCAGGACCTTGGACATGCCTACAAACTGCCTAGAACTCACGGAGCCCGCTTTTCCTGGTTGTCACCGCTGTGTGCGCACAGCACCCAGGACCCTCCAGCGACAAAGCCCGGACCTGGACGAGCAGCCTTCCTGCTTCGTCCTAGAGAAGGAACTGGATCCAGGCCCCTCCAAAGGGTCAGCCACAGGCCCACCGGGGTCGGCGAGACGCTGCTTCTTCTGGGCAGCGTCTTCAGGCCGCGCTGGGACGCCGGCGCTCGCTCCTCCGCACTTGGCCCGGCTCCCGGAGCTCAGGATCCGCCCTGTCGCCGAGCTCCCTGGCCGGCCTCGGACAGTGGCCTCGCTCCCCGCAGCATCTGGGGCATCTTTCCTGTTTCCAAAGCCGAATTTAGGATTCCAAAGGCACCGAGGTCCGCAATGATGCTTTTAAAGTGTCTGCCAGGAAAGAGGCAGGAGGAGACTGGGAAGGGATCTCGGGCCAGGTTCTGACTGCTGCCCTGCTGTTAAGAATGGGTCTCTGCTCTGCACTGTCCCCCGGGGGACCAAGCCCAGCTCCACCCAGCGCGTGCAGACTGCAGCAGACAAGGGTGACCCAGACAGCACCCTGCGGCCCCCAGCTTAGGCAACTGCCACTGCAGTCCTTAAATAGGAACAATGCCCAACGCAGAAAACCAATGACTTCCTGAATAGTTCTTGTGGCCAAATAGAAAGTTCTGAGTTCTGGAGGCTCCAAATGAGAATTTGAAAGTGTGGTTTCTATACCAGGCATAAAACAGAGTTCAGACCAATAACAGAATTTTACATTCCTATGCTCCACAGCTCGGCCCCATGTAAGTAATAGTCCCAGTACCACCATGCTACCCCTATTCTCCATCTAGGTACCAAAATTATTGCCAGAGCTCTATTTAAGCATGGAAGAGATGTGTGTGTGATCAAAAATTTGCAGTTCAGAATTTAAGGGAAATAACTAAAACTTGTTGTTACTCGTGTGTTGAGTATTTCACACACAGTGCACATTGTTGTATCAATCCACAGAGCTGACTTCTAGGTAGGAATGATTTTTTGGCCCTATTTTAATGGCAATGATGAAACCCAAGTTTGAAATGCTATGAAATCTACAAGTCACAGGGTCTGTGCATGTGTAGTAGATTGATAACTGGTGGTCAGCCTCCAGCTGAGCAGAGTAAGTGTGATGCTGCTGTGGGAGGCCCACCTGAGGACTGTTGCCAGCAGCATAAGAGGTACAACTGGAGAAGGAGAAGGAGAAGGAGAAGGAGGCTGTTGGGAGCTGAGAAAGACTGTTGGAGCTGGCGGAATCTATAAGGAGCTGTTGGGTTTTTGGAGGAGCTCTTCATGCTGGCTTTCCTGATGAACTTGGATGTTTTCATTCTCTGAGGAGCTCGGGACCTCGTTGGCACTGAGAATGGCTTTGCTTCACTTTGGGGGAGCTCTGGTCCTCACTTTGAGCATCACTTCCTGGCTCTGGAGGGGAAGAAGGTGCACTGGCAGTTTCCTGGAGCGGCTTGCTGCATTGGCTTCCCTGATGGGAACTTGGCCATCTGGAGCATCAGAGGAACTTGGGACCTCACTGTTGCTGAGGATGGCTGTGGTACGTTTCAGGGGAGCTCTGGTTCTTCTGAGCTTTGCTTCTTGACTCTAGTGCAGATCCCTCAGCCTGCTTTCATAGACCCTTCATCCCGCTGACACAGACTTCCTAGATTCCA
>NW_004955460.1:7981104-7982527 GCF_000276665.1 Chinchilla lanigera | reverse complement strand
AAAGCAGCCATGTGTGTTCATGTGACTGCCCTGCTCCACCCCTCAGGGTAGTTTTACCTGATAACCCAGGCTTTTAAAGGACCTTAGAAACTGGCCTCTTCAGGGAGAGCTTTGAATCCCCCTTGCACAGCACCTCTGTACAAGGCACTGGTTCCCCGTGTTTAGACCACAGTACTGATCTGCACAGACAATACATCCAAGAGGAGGGCAGTGTGCCCCTGATGTGATGCTGCAGTTTGTATCTTCCTGCCATGGTTTCAACGCCAACAAGATACACATATAGGGACACCAAAGCAGCTCCCCTCTGTGCCCAGCTTTGATCCATGGGACCTCTTCAGTTCCTCAGTTCCCACCTGCTTCCTCCAGCCGGCTCAGCCTTCCTTGCTTTGTAAGTCACTTTAATGGGATGTACACTGGGGATTTCCTGCCCGCAGAGCCCCA
The DNA here is from genome assembly GCF_000276665.1 of Chinchilla lanigera. Classification (NCBI taxonomy): domain Eukaryota; kingdom Metazoa; phylum Chordata; class Mammalia; order Rodentia; family Chinchillidae; genus Chinchilla; species Chinchilla lanigera. The sequence continues at coordinate 7,982,086 of NW_004955460.1, read as the reverse complement.
CAACTTGGCTGAGCCTCCTGGGCAGTGGGAAGGAGGTGGCAGCTGATGCCTAGCAACTCGCCTTTCCCTTTGCTCCCTCAATTTTTCTGTAAATGTCCACCTCCTGATATTATTCAAACTCCACGGGGGTCATTAAGTCAACTAAGGCAAGACATGGCTTTTCCTCTGTGTAGCAACACAATGGCAAGTGTTAAAGACTGATACATAATTCTACAGTGAACTATTGGAAACTAAGTCCAGCCAACACAATCTACCATGCTGTACATATAAGAGTCTAACCATCGCATCGCCCCGCTGAAAAGAAAAAAAGAAAACAGCTCCACTTCTTGAAGAAAATCCTCATTCCTGAACAAAGCTAAGCATTTGTGATAAGAAGAAAATCATGTGTGCCTTGCATTCAACAAAGGAAATGTCACCTTGAGAAGATTTAGTTTCTGGAGGGGAGGGTGTGTATAGCGGTGACTTTAATAGCCCAAGGGTTTGGATTGGGTCTGGGGCGTCCAAAACCAGCTAAGGATTCAGAGGCATCTAAGTTAAGCTTCTGTTCTTAACCTGGGGTCCAGTTTGAAAGCCTGCTGGCAGTCAACCTTAGCTCTGCTGGGCACCCAGCTGCAGGACCTGGATTGGGTCAGGAGCTGGACCCAGACCTGGGGGCAGGATCCAGAGCTGGGTCTCCTGGGGGACTCAGTGAGGGAGGGGGCAATGCGCAGCTCCCCCAGGCCTGACCCATTTGTCCTCCCTGGAAAGGAAATGGAGATGGTGTAGACCTCAGGGCAAAACCCTTCCAGCACCAGTCTGTGGCTTTACGAATTTGCCCTAACATTTACATGTAGACACTTTGCACTGGGATGCTTTGTGTGTGTGTGTGTGTCTTTTTGAGACAGTGTCTTGATATGCAGCTCAGGCTGGCCTTGAGCTCACTTTGTAACCCAGGCTGGTCTCAAACTCACAATGATCCTCCTGCCTCAGCCTCCCCAGTGCT
>NW_004955460.1:7974959-7977214 GCF_000276665.1 Chinchilla lanigera | reverse complement strand
TGAGGGAGAAAGAAGCGTCCTCATCACCGTGGGTCCTGGGGAATCACGGTTCTGCATCTTGATCATCTGGTATCTTCAAAAAGGTGACAATCATCAAACAGCAAACTTAGTGGTTTTTTTTTTTTTAACCCTCCCCAATTTTTTCACCGTATCCTTCAAGGTATCCTGTTTAACCTAGGACGTCCATTGTCATTATCATAAGAAAGAGAAAAGCTTGAAAAATGAGGGGCTTGGGGAGCGGTAGAACCCCTGTGGGACTCGAAAGCAGGGAACAGGAGAGCAGAGGAACCCTGGGAAGAGAACGGCAAAGTCTCCTCTGCTGGCCTCACGCCCTCTCCCTGCTTCTTCCCTCCGCAGTTCCGGAGCCTCAAACCCTGCAGGGGGAATGGGAGCAAGGAAACCTCAATTGTTTAGGGAAAAAAGTTAACTGCCACTTTCAAAGTAGTGTTTTGGGGATGCCCGACGTGTCCACTCCTCTCTCAGGGAGAGTCCCTGAATCCTGTCTGAGCACCTCCTCATTTTGGTACCTAGTAGGAAAAGAGAGTTTCAGGTTGAAATTCCTGATGGTACTCTCTTTTCTACTTCTTTATTTTCCAGTGAAAAATCACCTATCTAAATTTTAAAATCCTAAGCTATACATCCATTCCCAGCTCCCCAGAGCCCCTCAGGCTTCCCTTGGACACACCACAATGTGTGAAGCGAGCATCTCTCTCCTGGCCTCTGCAAAAGTCCTGTGTTTTGTTTTACACAGTCAAGGGAGAATATTTAGTCACTGCAAGACAAGGAGTCAGCAAGACAAATACGTGAAGGTCTGTGAGGAGCGGAGCTGTTTGTTGGTACCCGGGGAATCCGAGGTGCCTGCGCCTGTCCATTTCAACCTGCGTCTCCTGGAAGGCACTGTGGGACATTTCTGTTTCATTCTCGCCCTCCTCAGCTCCCCACCCTCCATGCTCTGGTGAGTCTGTACTTTAGGGAGTTTGCCTTTTTCAGTTAAAAAAAAGAAGAAAAATGTCAGGGTCACTTCTTAAATTCTTATAGAGACATTTTGTGAATATGTTTTTGAAACTTTCAGATGAAAATAAGATTTTTGCCAAGGCTTGGTTCCCTGTCTTTGAATTTCAAATAATCAGCAGGGCAACTGATTTGATCATTGTTATTTTAATCCATTTCTGAGTTGGATTATCATTGCATTGAGAAGGAAAAAACTAAGTAAAGATTCCCTGTTTCCCTTTGCCGACCTGAAGGAGAAGTGTGAGGAATGAGGCAAGGCTTCATGGTGTGCACGCGTCACAGCCCGCGTACATCAGACACATGTGCACACAGACATTCAGAAGTGTTCCCAGCCCTGGAGGGCACACAGAAGTACAGCAGAGCTGTTTAGAGATGGCTTTGCATTGTGAATTCAAGTAGTTTCTTTTGTAAGGGATGGGAGATAATTGTGCCAATTACAAAAGTCCCCCTGTATTCCATCAAGGCGACTAGTGCGGTGGAGCCTTATCAGCTGGCAGGAGAACCAAGGGCTACTGAGTAGTGGTAATCTGGTAATCTAAGGGGGGGGGGATGTAAAGTGCTTTTCCCACTTTAATTCCCTTCTACCCAGGGATTGAAATTGTTTTCCTTACTTCTGAGACCTTTTTGGGAGGAAAAAAAATTACATACATTATTTATTTTTAAAAACATCCCAGAGAATCTGCTTCTTTAACTTAGCAAGCTGGATGTTGGAGTCCTTCATAAAATATCAGGCTGGGAGGGATGCTATAAAATTGTTCTAATCTCTCTTCACACAAGTGAAGTGACTTACTGTTTTTGAACCACCATATCCCCACTTTTCTTTCATCTGATTTCACTTTCCTTTTTCTGTTATGGAGAGAGAACTCTCCATAGAGGGGGGTGAGAGGGAAATTGCAGAAATTTTTTGTGAGGTAATAGTTTAAAATGAACTGTGGGTATACTGCAGTTTGAGGAAAAGTTGCTTTATGGGGAAGTAACATTTCAAACTCTGAGTTTCACTGGCTCCTTACTCTGAGAGAGGATGACAGGCCTCACCTCCCCCAATATCTTTTTCCTCTTTCGGAGCATTTTGTGTCCACTTCTCTCCAAAGATGAATGTGGGCGCTGCTTCTGATGCTCATGAGCTCCGACTCTCTTGAGGGCCTCTTCCTGGGTTCTCAGTTACTGACTTGGGTGTCTTGGTCCTCACCCTCTTTGACCCTCAGTGTGACCATCTGTCAGTCAGGGCCTGGGCTCATGGTCTC
>NW_004955460.1:7943545-7974316 GCF_000276665.1 Chinchilla lanigera | reverse complement strand
TAAAAGGCATCGTGATACTCTTTGGGTGCCATGGAAATGAAGAAAATTTCTGTTTAGGATTTTACTTCTTTGACCTTGGAAATGAGATTGTTTTGTACCCACTCTTTCCTTTCCAGATAACCAAGCCGAAAATAGCAATCCTTTTGCCAAAGGCTTCCGGGACTCCTCCAGGCTCACTGACATTGAGAAGTAATGAGAAGGGGCTGGGAATTTAGCTCAGCGGCAAAGCGCCTGCCTGGCAAGCGCAAGGTCGTGAGTTCGGTTCCCGGTACCGGAGAAAAACCGAAAAACCAAAACCAGAGAAGTAATGAGAATTTTCTGTTTACTTTTCATCCTGATAAGATAAAGAGAAGAATGAGTTTGTAAGAACGCATGGGTCGTGGTGCCAGGGAACCCCAACTTTACTCTATCTGGTCTCTAAGTCTCTGTGTCCTTCCTTCCAGCTACAGACCCTGCAGATACACAGGTGCTCAAACTTTGTGAGCACTGCACCACTTTCGCCTTATGAAGTATGCTTTTCAGTGGCATTAAGCGCCCTCACAGTGTCACGCAGCCACCACCTCTGTCCACTTCCAGAGTGTTTGCATCGTCCTCAACTGACACCATGCAGCCGTAGTCACTCTTGTTTCCCCTCCCCACGGGCCCTTGGTAATCTCTATTCCGCTTTGTGTTTCTATGAGTTACTGAGGGGAGGTAGGCGGATAAGTGTGCTGGCAGCAGATGCCTAGAAAAGACTTGAAGTGTCTTCCACATTGAGATGTGCATTTGGTGTAAAACAAAACCAAAACAAAATCCCAAGCTCTCCCACCAAAAAAATCCTGGCCTGGATTTTGAAGATGTAGTATATAAAAAAAGGAATGAAAAGATAACAGTTGTTTTAAGATAGTGACTAGATATTAAAGATTATTTGGAGTTTTTGGGTTGAATAAAATATTTTTTATTTATGTTTTTTGAATGTGGCAACCAGACTGTTTTAGAATTATATATGTGGTTCATATTACATTTATTTTGTAAAATACTGTTCTAGAGAGTTCTGGGGGAGGACATGGCTTGCTTTTGTAAATACAGTTTTGAATTTGAAATCTATCTAGTTTAGACTGTAGAAACTATTGATAGCTATATGTCTTTGGCATTCTGCCATTTCACTGAACACATAAAATTTAGTTTTTATAAATTTTCATTTTGGTGCTTTCTGTTTTCTAGTTGGATCAATATATCCTTTGCAAAAAAATTATTTTTATCTCTTCCTTGCTAATACTTATGTTTTTAAAAATCATTCTTACCACACAGTAAATTTTTGAGGGTACTATTGCAAAAGAAAAATAGCACTTTTTCTTTTTCTGATTTTTTTTCTTTTTCTTTTAATGCTAGGAATTGAACTCAGGGCCTCATACTCGCTGGGCAGATGCTATACCACTGAACTATATCACCAGCCTGGCACTTTTTTGTTGACTGATGTAGTAATGTTTCTAGTGTTTTATCTTAATGTGTGGTTTTTGCTGGCCGTTGGTTCCAGATGAACACTCTTTGTTCTGTAAATACAATACCAATCTATGTCTGAATTAAGAATTTCTATTAACCTAATGTTAGTGGACTTATTTTAAATTCTCCTTTAATATCTGCTGTATTGATTTTAATTATTTTCTACTTTTATATAATAATATGATTATAGTCATATTTTCTCTGTTGAGCCATCCTTGTACTCCTGAAATAAATCTTGGTTGAATTTTATATATGTAGAAGGTGTGATAAATAATGACAGTGAATGTTTAAGTAAATAAAATGTACTACAGAAAAAGACAGAGTGCCATGAATCCCCCTCAGATATTCCCTCCCGCTTCAAACACACTTATCCCCTCATTCTTGCCACTTTCTGAAGCAGTTCTGGAAGTCTTCCTTTGTGAGTTTCTTTTTGTGGCTGCTTTGATGTTCTGAATGGATTAAAAATATTTTGGGCCATTTCTGTCAAATAAAAAGATTATAGTGTGTCCTTATCCGTTTTATTCATCAGATTTGGCAGTGTGGGACTTCTGACTCCTCCTAAAGTCCAAATGGCTATAAAAGGTAAGTGTTTCGGGTTGATTCAGGACATCAAGGCAGCCATGATAAGACAACTAAAGACACTCAGGAAAGAGGACTCCCAGAACTGCTTCAGAAAGCGATAATGATGGGCTAAGTATTTTTGAAGCAAAGGGGAGTATTTTGAGGGTTCCTCATGGCAATATGTCTTTTACTATAGTACAGTTTTTAAAAAACTTTAAACATTCACTATATCTGTTAATCACACCTCATATGAAGTTAATTGTACACTTTTTTTTCTAGATACCTTCTATCAATTAAGAAAGTTTCCTTCTAGCACCAATTTTCTGAGACTTTTTATCATGGCAGATATTAAGATTTTCAAATGTATTTTCTGTAACTATCGGTACTTTGTGTTTTGTCTTTCTTAATTTATTAGTATGATGAGTTACACTGATTGGTTTCCAGGTGTTGAGCCAGCCTTGCATTCCTTCCTAAGATAAACATCACTTCCTTATGTGTATGATTCTTTCCGCACATTTCTAGAATGGATTTGGTAACATTTTGCTTAGAATTTCTCATCCATGTTCATGAAGGTTGTTGGTATGTGCTATAGTTTGGGTCTTGTGTGGCCCCAAATCTCACTCATTAAAGGCTTGATCCTCAGCCTGTGGCACTTTAGGAGGTGGTGGTATCTTTAGGGCGTAGGGCTCAGCTCCCAAGGGTTCTTTTCCTGCCCAGGCAGACAAAAGTGGCTTTGTCCAGAGTTTGGATGCCCATGCCTACTACACAGAATCTGTGAGTTAAAGGACAAAAGTAACTCAGGCTGCTCACCCCAATATTAGTTTTTCTTTCAAAAAATTTTTTTAACTTCCTTCTCCAAACTCCCTTCCATAGTTTAATTTCAGAGTGTTTAATAGCTGCTTTTTGGGAATAGAGACCTATTCTTTATAACTTTTATTAGCACATGTTTGCAGTACATAATGATTACATTCACTGTGGGGAGTTGATACATGTCTGTAACACATCTTCATTCTTTTTATGTCCTCTTCTCCCCTCCCTCTCATTCCCTCCATCTCTAGGTCCTCTTTCCATTTGCAAAGAATCAATCTCCCTATTTCCTATGATCTGCTTTTTAAATTTTTGTTTTAGCTGTAAGCAGTGAGAGAGATGGGTTGGGGTGAGGGGCCTCTTTCATCTTGGCCAGCAGAAGTCTCAACATTATGTGACCTCCAGTAACTATTTTATGTACAACTGGTTTCCCCCTATCCTGCCTCCATCCCCTTCAGCAAGCTTTTAAAAATGTTGGATAATAGAAATTCTGGATGCTCTGGAACTCTGGCTTCTGTTTTCAAGGGGAGAAGCAGTGACAGTTCTTTAGGCAAGTGTTTTCTATTATCTCTACTGGGACTCATTTGCATATTGGTGGCTTCAGTTTCCCATGAGTCACGTTGAACCACTATCTCATTTTAAAGCCCACACTCTGGAAATGGATCTTACTATTACTGTCACTGTTGCCTGTAATACTTGGTGTAATTGTTGGTTTATATGTCTGCTGCTATAGTTTAGATTTTAACTGTTCTCCAAAACCTGGGTATTGACCGTGGCTCTAAACCTTTCTGCCAAAATAAACCTTTCTGCTTTATAGGTGGATTAGCTCAGGTATTTTGTTGTAGCACTGTTAAGTTAACTGACACAATGTCTGTTTCTTCTTTAAAATTTTTTGTTGGTACAGAAAATTTATCTTGCTTCTGAGCTCTTGCACAGTTTCTGGCACACAGCAAGAAAGTATTGATTTTGATAAAAATTGTCTGATTTTGCTTTAAGGTTGATTCTCAAATTCTTGGCCTGAGGGTTAGCATTTTTCCTATCCTATTAAATAATGTGATTAAAGTCTGTGGCACATGTCAGAAACTATTGTGCAGTCATAGACCTGTTATACCTGGGAGGCCGACACCCCAGGATGCCAGCACTCTGGGGCAGCAGGAGAGGTTGCATTGAGCCTGCTCCCTGCAGAGACAGGTAGGGAAAATGCAGGGAGGGCAGGTGTCTTTCTGCTATGCTGTTGAGCACGGGAAAGAACGTGAGTTGGAGACCCCGAGTGAATGGGTCGTCAGCTGTAGGAGGAAGAAGGGCTTGGTGTACATGGACACACGCTCATTCCCCTTCGCATGAAGACATTGTGCCAGAGTGGCTTGCTGTCTTCAGATCTCTGACTGCAGAAAGCACCAGGCATGTAGCGGAACAAGCTTCCTCAGCATCACTCTCTACCCAGCTGTCATTTCCATCCTGCTGTAAAGCGAAGTCCTTGAAAATGTCTTTAGTTTTGGATGACAAAAGGCGTTTCCATGCAGCCTGTGTCCCAGTGCAGGCAGGGCCGGGTTGTGTTATTTTCTAAGGGTTTCATCTATCTGGGGAACGGGAATGAGAAGCCCCATCTGGGAGGCTTCATGTGTCCCTTGCCTGTAGGTTCTACCCACGTGCTGTCCGCGCAGCAAGCTGCTCCTTCATCTTCCTGCCAGGAACGGCTGGTACCCTGGGGAGCCTCGCCCAGGTGCATGGCCACTTCCTGCACTCACAGAATGAGTGCAGATGGATTCTGGTGTCCTCCAGACTGTGTGAAAATCCACTAGATGAGTGGAAGCCCACAGAAAACCTGCTTCAAAGGCACATGGGGGACTGCTGCTCATCAGTGGGTCTAGCTGGGATCCCCATCTCCTCACAGTGGGCCACAGAAGCTTCACTTCTTCACAGGGAAGCAAGACCCTTGGCTTTCCCAGGGATCTACTGCAAAATGGTCAGCTGTGGGACTCAAGGAATTGCCGGCCTCCACTTTTACACCCCCAGCCTTTTAGAAAGTTTTAAAACTGTGAGATAGGGTCTCTCTCTAAGTCATTAAGTTGCCCAGGGTGGGCTTAAAGTTTCAATCCTCTCTTGCATGGTAAAATCATCTGCCACAAAAGCAGGATATTAAAACACACTTGCAAGTAGGTAGAATCAGTCATCTTTCTTTATCTCCCGTGAAACTAGGCTGGACCAGTAAATAAAATGTGTGCACATAGCGTCAGCTCCCTTGATGGTGTTTGGATTCGTTGCTAGTCGAGAAGCAGTTATTTTTATATTTGGTTTGCTTTGCCTTCTCTGGTGAGAAGTTAGTTAGAAGCCAAGACTCTGGGGTCCTGGACTGGTTGGATCCTCTGTTTTATACCCGGAGGGTAGCCCCATTCTGATAAACATAAAGTTATTGTAAATCCATAAGGTAACAGCAGGGCTGAGGAGAACCAACAGCTGGAGTGGAGAAGAATTAAGAAAATATTGATTCACTCTGGGGATGGAGTCAGCTGTGCAGTAGGGACGGCAGGCAGTAAAAATATCCCCAAAGACTCACCAGGCACCCCATCAGGAAAAATAAAAGTTTTCCTGTATTTTATTGCGTTATTTTCCACTTTGTCCCTTCTTGAGATATATGCCAAGCACCTGCCTACCGTGTGCTACTTATCAGGCTGGGTGGAAAGGAGAAATGCGGGACACATAGCCTGTATTTAAGGGGCTCAGCAGCTCAATGAGAGACTCCTAAAGGTAAACAGGTAATTTGATAAGGATCTATGGGTGTGCTGTGTGCGGTGGTGTCAGTGGGTGACCAAGGGTGCGGTCAGGACCACAGGAGGCGGCGACTGTGAGCAGCAGGGGTGGGATGGAGAACGGGGTGGGCGGGGAGACAGAAGCAGCCGCTCGCTGTTGTAAAGCGGAAGGGCAGCTGCGGAGGAGGCAGGACAGGCACCGGAAGGGGAGAAACTGACGGGACAGACAGGAGAGGCCGTGGGAGAGGGGGGAAAGTCAGGGAGGGTGCTCTCCAGTGCGGTAATCACAACTGAAAAAACAAATCAATAGAGTGTCACTCATATCCTTGAGTTCTCTTTCTTCTTTGCACTTTTCCATTAAAACAGGCAAAACCGCGCCCTAAGACTGTAATTTCACAACTGTTATAGTACTTCACGGCCAGCAGATGGCGCTAAGTGCACATAAAATGTATACTTGTGCCGGCGTGATCAAAATATAGTGTATGGTGAATGTTTATTTTAAAATTAACAAAAATTAAAATTAGTACATGTTTGCAGTACGTAGTGATTACGTTCATCGTGAGGAGTTAGTGCAGGTACATAACACATTTTAAGTCTTTTTATGTCCCCATCCCCTCAACTGCATCCCTTCTCCACCTTCATCTCTTGGTCCCTTTCCCGTTTGCAAAAGATCTGTTTCCTTTTCCTATTGTCTTTTATTTTACTCTGTATTCATGCTTTGGATTCTCAGATAAGAGAAACTCTGCTATTTTTAAGCTTGTGCATCTAATTTATTTCCCTTAATATCATAGTTGCAAGGTGCACCCATTTTCCTAGAAATGACTTAAATCTATCCTTCTTTAGAGCTGAGTAGTACTCCATTGTGCATAAATACCACATTTTATTTGTCCGTTCATCTGCCGATGGACACACAGGCCACTTCCAAGATGTAGCTATTATGGATTGTGCTGTTATAAACATGGATACGCATGGACCACTGAAATGTGATGTCTTTAACTCTTTCTGGAAGATCCTCTATCAGGATATAACAGGGTGGAATGGGATTTCCAGTTTTAGTTTTTTGAGGAATCTCCATACTGATTTTATAGTAGTTGTACTAGCTTTAATTCCTACCAAAAATACAGAACAGCTCATTTTTCCTGGCAGCCTTGCCAGCATTTGTTATTTTTTCCTTTTAAAGAGAAAAGAGCAAAAACAAAGACAAAAATAAACAACACAAAAGCTATAAAATGATAGAGAATTATAAAACAAGATGATAGGAAATCACCAATTGCTGTATTACTTATTGTTATCTTTAAAATCGTTGCTCAGATTACCAAATATAGGTATGCAAGAATGATCAAACAATTCAACATTAACTGTTCCTTTCAATAAACAAATAGAAATTAGTAGTACAATTATCTTAGCTAATATATGTGTATATGTGTATATATATGTATAGATTTCCCTTCCTTCTTTCTTTTTGTCCTTTCCCTCATCCCAGTTCTTTCCTATTGAGCAGTTTCTTTCCCTTTCACAATATCTATTGTACCTTTTAGTTTTTATCTACTTTCAGCATTTGTTATTTAAAATTTTTTTGAATGTTTAAATTTTTAAAAATGTAGTATAGTGGAAGACACATTGCTGTAAAAGATCTTGTTATTTTCCCTTTTGCATTTAAAAAAATCTTAGCATTTCCTAATATAACATCCAATTCAAAGATGACGATGGTCATAGGTGGTATTAGCACGTGACTAATACTCCACACGGAGTGCCTTATTTGAGCTTCATAATTATGTGAGGCAGGTATTAGAGCCGACTTATAGGTGAAGGGACATTCTGAGAGTTACGTGGAGAGGAGGCATGTGGGCTGCTGTCCCACTCCATCTTTCTGTACGCCCTGCTTCCTGCACGGCTCACTTTCCTCTCACCTCTCTGGCTTAGAGAAGGACCCCAACATGCGTATGCTTTCCTGCACCAGCATGCAGCATCCTGGTGGTTCTGGGCACCTCTGTGGTTCTGTGCTGCGGCACCTGCTGCTCTCTGCCCCTGGGATGACCTCTACCATGTCCTTCATCACCTCCCACCTTCCCCTGATGTTGAAGATCAGCAGCTGAGATGTTCAAATGTCCTGCTGTGCCCCAGCATGGAGCACAGTGATTGTCACCCACCAGCTTCTAAGGTAGAGGAAAGACATGAGGGTCTCTTTAAAGAGCATATGGACAGACACTTGCATATTGTGCTGGAGGATCGTGAATGTGGATGGAATAAAGAATGCTAACTGTTGCAGGTTATATGTCAAACATTAATGCTTGATTCCACTCCATTCAAAGAAAAGCAGTGCTTGCTATTGCACAATCCTGAAACAGGCTAGAGATTTTTTTTTTTTTTTGAGAAACAAAATTTCTTTTTGGATTATGTACCAGGGTATAACTTGTATTTTTAAAATCTTTGTAGGTAAATATACAAAGAAATTAAAAACAGTAATTAAACATAATAGAAACAGGATGACAGATTTGAAGTTCTAATCAATGTACTGCAGAAAGCTGGGTAATAAAAATCTCGCAAGATCTTTTAACAAATTCAAACACATTAAATTAGTATTTTCCAGTTCTCACAGAACATGGGTGTTTGATGCACGAAGGCCCTCAAGTGCGCTGATGGCTAGGATCGCAAAAAACGGGATTCTCATCGTATGGAGATGAGCTGAGGCTGTTTTATAGTGTACAATGTTGCATAGTTTGGCTAATGAAAATCAGGCAATTCTCTTTTTTGTGTGAATTGTAATGCCATTTCTGTGAAAGATGTATTTCTTCAAAGGCCTGTGGACCACACTCCGGTGGTTTTTAAGAAGCTGTCGTACTTACTGAAAGATCATCCGTCTTCCTCATCCACAACCTTGAACTTTCCAGTTTTCCTTTAATGAATATGAAATGATTTCGTTAAAAATATGAAATAAGAAAGCAAAGTGCCAAATAATCACTCTCTGTACTCAATTTGTGCCGTTTGGTATAGGCACGGTCACGTGGTCTGCCAAGTGGCCAAGGAGTGTGACGCTCCGCACAACCGGAAATCCAGACCATCGACAGCCTGCGAGTTCGTCTGAACAGCTGGACCGCAGTCATCAGCCACCCCTGTTGGAGCTTACTTGAGCACTCAGAGCAGAGCCACTGAGGAGAATCTGAGGTTCAAGAACCACCGCTGAGCTGGGCATGGTGGTGCACACATGTAATCCCAGCACTTGGGCGGCTGAGGCAGGAGGATCGTTGTGACTTTGAGACCAGCCTGGGCTACCAAGTCAGCTCAAGGCCAGCCTGAACTGCATAGGGAGACCCTGTTTCAAAAAGACCAAAAAAAAAAAAAAAAAAAAAAAAAAAAAAAAAAAAGAACCACTGCTGTACATCAAAGCCCTGCCTTACTAAGCATTGTAAAGAACGATGCATTTTACAAGGCATCGTTTAAATCTCACGTTGTTTAGGAAGTACATTATGCATGTCTTGAGGAATATAAAATGAATACTTACGTACTTCACACCTAGTCAGGAGGCGGAACAGTAACACTGAGGCACCCAGTGCCCCTGCGGGCCTGATTCCCTTCTGGAAGTGATCAGGTTCCAGGGTCCTGTCTGGTGTGCCTATGCCTTCATGGCTTTGCCGTATGTAGCTCTGAATAATATCGTTTAGCTACCTAGGAGGGGTGTGCATTTACATACACACACATGCCATGTGATGACTCTATCTTTCATCCTTCACATTATATTTGAGGTTCATTCCTGTCGCTGTTTATGACCATAGTTCACTGGAATTCCTGAACAGTGCTCCATTATATGGAAATACTTTATTTTATCCATTCTCTGGGTAGCCTTTTGGGTTGTTTTCAGCTTTTTTTCCTTCCAAGTATGAATGATGTACCATGAACACTACTGGGACGGATATACAGAAACATCTCTGCAGGGCGGGATTGGGGGCTGCAGGGACTGCGTGCCTCAACGTGTATTGGTAACAGGTCACCTTCCATGATGAGTGTACCGTAATCGCAAGAGAATCCTTATTGTTCCATTCTCAGCAATTTTTATTATCAGGCTTGCAGATTTTTCTAGGTCATTTTAATTTGCATCTCCGTATTTTCTTCTAAAACTTTCAAAGCTCTGCCTTTCTCATTTAAGCTCTTGACTGTCCATCTTAATCTGGTTTTTGTGTATTAAGCGATATGCCTATTTGTTTTTATTTTCTAAAAACATTTTCTTACATTTCTCCTGGTTAAAAAAAAAAATTTCAGAAAGAAAATTTTCCTTGCTCTTCTAACCCTGCTCCCCGCTCTATTCTGAGGAAATCAATGGATTTACCAAAGGCTATGACCGAACACAGAGTTCCAGAGAATCGCTCTCCCTTCTGTTAAGGTTTAGATCTTGGGTGTCTCCCCAAAGCCCCATGTGTCGGAAAGTGGTTGGATCGTGGGAGTGGAATACTCACCAGTGGATCTGTCCGGTGATGCGTTCGTAGCGGACTTGCTGAGGGGCGGAGGGGCCTGGTTGGAAGAACCGCGTCCTGGGGGTGTAGCCTGGGAGTCTACAGCTTCTTGGCGGCCTGAGCCGCCCTCCTACACCCAGGACTTTCTGCGCGCTGCTTCTGTGTTTGAGCCCGCTGAACATAACCTAAAACTTCCCAACCAGGACCCAAAATAAACTGCTCCTTTACGCTGTGTGTGTTGAGTGTTTTGTTCTAGCAACAAGGAAACTAAGAAGGCAGCCTTTCTCAAGAGTACGAAAACGGTGAGTTTTTACTGGATGTAAATTAAAATAATATTGAGTATCATAACGGGCCTCAGAAGTTGGCAGAGACTATTTTACTAAGGCTAGCAGACAAGAGTGCTGTGAAATGAGCTCTCTCTCCCTCTCTCTCTTACTCTCACTCTTTCTCTCTCTCACACACACACATACACAAGTTCAATCCTTCTGCAAAGGTAATTTAAGGCTGATTGCCCAGAAGGCTTTTAGCTTATCCACAACCTTTTCATTGAAATTTAACTGTAGAAAATATAGCATGGAAATAATTTTAAAGTCAAAAAAATCTTAATACTCAAAGATACGCATTACCGTTTCACATACAAGCCATGGCCTGTGGCTGTGTGTCGGTCGGCAGTGAACTGCATACTGTGTGGGGGCCCCAGGGGGCCTCTAATGGAGCTGAAAAATCCCCACCACCGGCGGACACTGGCACTGTTGTGATACTGCAGCATACATGTTTGCAGTGAAGCTTTAGTGTCAACAGATCTACACTGTCAGCCACTTAAAGGGAGATCACATATAATTAGGTATATTAGATGACACATGATAACAATGAATTATTGCTATTACTGCTATTACGGCTGTCACCGCTTTGTATATTTACTGTACTTACTTTTCATGTTACTTTAGATGTACACCTTTTACTTACAAAGAAGAGCATTTCCTATAAATCAGAATGCCCTTTCCCCGGCACCTTGCTGTCCTCCATCATTTTTCATCACGTAACGTGACAGTGGGTGGTGAGTCACTGGGAGCTGATGTGGAGACAGCTGAAGAATTTTCAGAAAGTCTAGGTAAGTGGATCGTGGAGGAAACTTACTTGCCAGAGCTGACCTTCCATGTGGATGAGTGCTTTGTACGAGAAAGGGATGCCCGAACGTGCTTTCGTCCACAAGGAGGCTGAGTCAGATACGGGTTTCAGGGCTTTTAATGACAGGGTGATGGCCTTGCTGGGGCAACCATGCAGGCTGCACTTTGAAGCCCTTGGTAAAGTAATCCAGCATCGTGAAGACCCCAGGACCATCACATCTGTCAATAAGCACACACTGCCGGGTCCTACAGCCGCAGCAGGAAGTCAGGGGCCACCATACTTCTCTTCCAAGATGCCTGCTGAACTGCTTAGCCAGCAAAACACAGACCTGCTGCTTGGAGAATAACATACCTTTCTGAATCTTCTTATGGTTGATGATGATCTAGCACATCCTCATTTTATTGGCGCTCTTCATCCCAGTATCAAAGCAGCGTCTTCTTGACCCATCTGATGGATCACTGTACTACGACAGCTTCTGAGGTCTGTCGCCTGAGGAGAACCCCTGCCCAGGCCAGTGCTGCGACCATGAGGACAATGAGAGGACACTGGTGCAGTCTGGAAGGGTTACAGTGTGTTTGAACACAGCCAGGGCCTTGCTTGGGGCTGAGGTGGTGTCACTGAGGAGCATATGAGTGGCATCTGGAAGAACACACTCCAGAGGTTCACATACGACTTCAAGGGATTTGCCGAGGAGGAGGCTGCAGGAATCAACAGGGCTGTGGCTGTGATAGAAATACCTTAATCTGGCGGGGCTGAGGTCACCACAGAGGAGCTCCTGGAGTGGGTCCTGAAGAGCTGACTAAGGAGTTGTTGTTGGACTGGGCCAGGAATGTATGGCTGAGGAGAGGAGAGAAAACTGAAGAAGAAAAAGAAACCCCCAGAAAGTCACAGTGAAGGGCTTAGCAGAAGCTGTTGCAGATCTCAACAAGTTCCTCAAAAAGTGTGAAAACACAGACTCCAACACCCAAAGGCTTTCATCAGCGGGAGAAATGTTCATGGTGCACGATCTGCTTCCAAGCAAATCTATGATGCAAAGGGAGAAACGCAGAAAACCCCAAGGATGTGTTTCCAAAGACTGACGTGGCTGCTAGAGGAGCCTCAGGCAGAGGAATTCGAGAAGACACTGTTTTCCCAGGAGGTCACCCCTCAGCTGTGTCTGTCTGTCTGTGTGTGTGTGTGTGTGTGTGTGTGTGTGTGTATCTTAGCTGTTTTTGAGGTATTTCCATTTTTCTACTATTCTATGTAATTTAGCAACTTAGCAAGACCCTGTTTCAAAATAAAAAAGGGCTTAAGATATATCAAAAAAAAGGAAAAACAAATGGTGTACAGTTGAAAGAAAGATTGGAAAAAAAATCATAAGATGTTACTAGAGTCTACTGAGTATTTTTCACTTCTTTCACATTTCTCATTTTTTGTAACTAACTTTCAATGACAAGTTCATGCTGCCTGTATAATAGACAAACAGTACAGTATAAAC
The DNA here is from genome assembly GCF_000276665.1 of Chinchilla lanigera. Taxonomy (NCBI): domain Eukaryota; kingdom Metazoa; phylum Chordata; class Mammalia; order Rodentia; family Chinchillidae; genus Chinchilla; species Chinchilla lanigera. The sequence goes on along the minus strand of NW_004955460.1, from coordinate 7,961,663 downwards.
ATATCATTTTAGACTTAGAATTCAAATTGGAGACACTCCTTTGTTGAGGGTGGTGTTGACTCCTGGCAGCAGGATGAGGGGTGCCAGCAGGCTGTGTCCAGCTCGCTCCTAGCCACGCTTTCAGGTGAGTGTGCAAGAACAAGGACACAGGAATCCAAGGGGGAACGTTCCCTCGCCTGGGGAGACTGGTCCATCACACAGTCCACGTATTCATGCACAGTCTTCATATTTCAAAAGAATAAAAAAATGCAGACAACAAACTAATAGACTGATTTGTGTATATAAGCTGAAATGCAGTATTGACACCAGGTAAATGCTAGGCTACTCAGAATACTGAGATGATCTGACTGTGATTTGATATTACTGCAAAGAGTATTTAGTGGGTCAGGGGAAGAGGAGGAGAAGAAACTAATACTTGCTGAGTGCCTATACATGTCAAGCACTTTGACTTGGTTTTTCACTAATCCGTATAAGGACCCTAACAGGTAGGTAATGCGAGTTCTGATTTACAGGCGAGGAAACTGAAGCTCCTGGAGGTAAGCACCGTGACTAAGAGCTCCGCACAGCACATGGCATGCAGTAAACACTGAGTACTTGCCATTTGAAGGGATGGCAGGAGATACAGCTGATATGAAGAGCCAGGATTTGAACTTAGCTCCATCTTGTTGCAGAGTTCACACTACTTACATCACAGTTCATTGCCTTCCAGGAGAGACTACAAAGAATTGTCTTCAGCTGCTCAAAGACATCACTGCCAGTGTTAACCTGGGTAACAAGTACAACAACCCATGACTTCCACCTTCATATCTGAGGTCGATTTCAAAATGTGTGCTTGTAAAAGTTAAAAAAGAAAACAAAGGATCTTCAAGGGCAACTATATGGTACAAAAAAATAACAAATATCCATACAACATCATTATATGTGTGTAGAACATTTTATAGTTATACAGCTCATCCTTTTTTTATTGAATTCTGCCAACTTCTTAAAATATTCCCTATGAAAACATCATCCAAAATATATCTCTCATTTTATGAATATTAGGTGTTATGTCTCTTTTTCTTTGCTCCACACTTACAGCAAAATAAATTATTTGAGAATGCTAAAATGAATAAGATGTTGCATTTCCATAGCTCTTTTTCATTCTATAGTAAAATATTTTACAATTATAAAGGTTGAAAAAGTAATTTTATTGTTTTTTTTTGCATATGACTGCTTGTCTGCATTCTGTTATCCCAAGTACAGAGGGTCAAGGATACAAGGGAAGTATAAGTATAAAAAAGTGAAAATGATTAACTCAGATGAGATGCACATTAACATATTACACATTCAGCATATTTAGTATTTACCAGGTAGAGAAAAAGAGCAAGTTCTACTCCTTGTGTTTGGCTACTACATCTTCATGACAACTATTTACCATATTTTAAAGCATTATTGTTGGGTAAGTTTTATTAGGCAAAAGTGTTTATAAATCATGACCTCATCTAAAATGGAACATAAATAAAGACTTATAGATAGACGTGTATTACAAAAGGTGGTGGCTGGAGACGAAGGCTATGCCCAAAGGTCGCTAAGGCCAACAGACCATTAAGAGGGAGAGACCTTTGCTTTATTCAAAATTTAGCATCTGATAATCTCATTTGATAAATCTAACTGGAAGTTTCTTTCTGATTATATTTGACCATCATATTTGGTTGCGTACCATAACAACTTTCATTATATTTGTGTATTAAGAGAAAAACCACTGGATCCTAAAGGTTAATACTTGTTGAACTTAGGCTGAGAACTAATCAGGAGAAAAAACTGGTTGGGTAAGTAATTTCTAGAGATTCAAAACATTATAAAACAAGCTGTTTTAAAAATAGTTTAACTCAAAATGGTTTTTAAAAACTCATTGGAAATTATAAAAGATCTTGCCTGAGTACTAGTAAAATAACCCATGTGACTAGCTTACTAAGGCTGACATTCAGTGGAGAACAATGAATTTGTCTGTTATAATCAGAAAAACTTTAAGTCATACTGAGTGTTTTATTATTTTAAGCATCTCCTGTTAAAGCCTGTGATTTTAATGAATGCTAAGTGTGTGTCCTTGGTGCTTTCCTTTGCATCAGAAGAACCTGACGTAGGTTGCATCCCGGTTAACCTTCAACACTCTGTACACGGCATTCTGAAACACAGTGGTGAAGTACGGCCTTTCGTCCCGGAGCAGGCTGCTGCAGAGGGAGGGGTTGGCTGAGTTGGAAGGATCTTCCAAGTCCCAGATTTCCAGCATACTGCAACCCGGCCTGAAAAGAAAAGATGTAAAACTATCCATGTGAAAAATGCATTCGGCAAACAGAATGCAGCAAGTTATCATGAAGATTATGCATCATGATCAAATGTATTCATTCCAGGGATGTAAGGATGGTTCAACATTCGCAAATCAATAAATATAATACACCATATTAACAGAACCAAAGACAAAAATCACATGATCATCTCAGTAGACACAGAAAAAGCATTTGACGAAGTCCAATAACCATTCATGATAAAAATTCTACAGAAAATTGAAATAGATGGACTTAATCTGATAATAAACCATCTATGATGAACAAATAGCAATTGTCATGCTAAACGGTCAAAAACTGAAAGCTTTCGCTCTAAAAACAAGAACAAGACAAGGCTGTCCACTATCATCACTCTTATTTAATATAGTTCTGGAAACATAAGCCAAAGCAGTTAGACAAGAAAAAGAAATGAATATGGATAGAAAAGGAAGAAGGTAAATTATAGTTATTTGCAGATGACATAATACTATACATAGAAGACCTCAAAAACTGCACCAAAAGACTTCTAGATTTAATAACCAAATTCAGTAGCATAGCTGCATACAAAGTTAGCACTCAAAAATCAATAGCATTCCTGTACACAAACAACAAACTCACTGAGAGAGAAATTAGGGAAAGCACACCCTTCACAATAGCATCCACAAACATGAAATACTTAGGAATCAATCTAACAAATGAAGTAAAAGATACATACATTGAAAATTACAGTACTCTGAAAAAGGAGATTGAAGAGGATAATCAGAAAATGGAAAGACATCCCTTGCTCATGGATAGGAAAACTGACATAGTGAAAATGTCTGTAAAATGTTGTATGTCTGTTAATGTTTCCCCCCTTTTATCTTTAAAATAAAAAAAAAAAAAAAAAAAAAAGAAAATGGCCATATTCCCCAAATTGTTATATAGATTCAGTGCAATCCCCATCAAAATATCTTTAACATATCTCACAGACCTAAAGAAAACATTCCTAAAATTCCTTTGGAAACAGAAGAGACCTAGAATAGCAAAAGCAATTCTGGGCAACAAAGGCAAGTCAGGGGGCATCACAATCCTTGACTTGAAATTATACTACAAAGCTACTATGATACAATCAGTGTGATACTGGCAAAAAAGGAAACATCTGAAGATCAGCAGACCAGATTAGAAGATGCAGACACAACTCCAAACACACTCGTTCACTTTATCTTTGACAGAGAGGCCAAGCATGTTCACTGGAAGAGAGATAGCCTCTTTAATAAATGGTGTGGAAAAACTGGCTTTCCACATGCTCAAGACTGAAACTAGACCCATGTCTATTACTGTGAATTAAATTAAAGTCAAAATGAATCAAAGATCTAAATATTGAAACAGAAACACTAAATGTACTGGAAGAGAAACTAGGTAGAAAATTTTGAAGACATGGGGGTAGGCAGAGAGTTCATGAATAAAATCCAGATCACATATTAAATACTACAAAAAATCAACAACTGGAATCTCCTTTATGAAAAAGCTTTTCACAGCAAAAGAAGCCACCAACAAAGTGAAGACAACACACAGAATGGGGAAATATTTTAGCCAGTTGTCTACAGACAAAGGACTTATATCTAGAACATATAAAGAATTGAAAAAAAAAATCAAATTCACCCCAAATTTAAAGACCCAATCCAAAAATGGGCATGCGAGATGAATACACACTTCTCAGATGAAGAAATACAAATGGAAAACAAATATATGGAAGAACATTCAACATTATTGGTCATTCGAGAAATGCAAATTAAAACAACACTGAGATTCCACCTCACTCCACAAAAAATGACTGTCATCAAGAAATCAACCAATAACAAATGCTGGAAGGGCTGTGGGGAAAAAGGAACCCTTCTCCACTGTTGGTGGGAGTGTAGATTGGTGCAACCACTGTGGAAATCAGAATGATGATTACTCAAAGAACTAGGATTAGAGGTCCCATTTAACCCAGCTATTCCCCTCTAAGTATATTTCTGGGAAGACTTAAAAGCATCACACCACAGTGATCTATGCACACCCACGGTTACAGCAGCACAATTTGTAATAGCTAAATCTTGGAAACCATCCAAATGCCCATCGACCAAGCAATGGATAAAAAAAGATATGGGTTTTTTTTTTTTTTTTTTATTGGGTTTTTGTTGTCCACAAAGAAGGATAAACTTGAGGCTTTTATAGGTAAATGGAGGCAACTCAAGACCATACTCGTAAGTGAAATAAATCAGACTCACATGTGTAACCATCATACTGTCTTTCTGGTATGAGAAAATGAAATTGAGTAAATATGGTCCAAAATGTATAATAGATATTGTGAAATGGGAAGAAATTGTTCAAAAGGAGAGAGAAACTAGGGTGGGGAATAGGGGAAAGGAAGGAAGGGAAAAGGAAAAAAATACAAGTTAGCTATACTACTAGTTCTCTTAATCCATTTAAAGGAAAGGTTTTTGCTAATATCATTTGGAGAATTTTTTTATGTTTGTATCACACTCTGAGTAACTACTTTGAAAATAACAATATACAATGATTAACTATTGTTATTTTCCTTTTATTTTGTTTTGAAATTTTATTTTTCCCATAAAATAAAAAAAAGAAAAATGCCCTCATATTCAGAGCAACTGCATAAATCAGAAAGTAGCTCTGAGATTGCCAGACTAAGTTATTCAACAACTTAAAGATTTTAAATCATCATCTCAAAAAAATATAGGTTCAACATTTAGACATTTGGGTTGCTTCCATCTTTTTTCTATCACAGAAATGAGCCGCTGTGAACATTCGTGTACGGTTGTTTGTATGGATGTGTGCTTCCTTTTGACCTTGTGTAAATGCACGTAGCAGGTGTATGTGTGATTCCTTAGGAAATTGCTAAACTGTCTTACAAAGTGGTTGCACTGTGTTACATTTACATAAGCGTGTGAGAGTTGCAGGTCTCCATGGGTGTGCAAAATTTGCAGTGTCTCTTTTATTTAGCTAGTGTATTAGGTATTTAAGGGTATTTCATTCTCATTTTAATTTAATTGGGTTGTTTCTGAGTTTTGAGAGTTCTTTATACATCTAAAGTTCCTTATCAGCCATAGGCTTTGAGAATATTTTCTCCCAACTATTGTTGATTCTTTATTCCTAATAGTCTTTTAAAAAGACCAGCAGTTTATATTTAATGACTGCCTATCAGTGTGTTCTGTCAGAGATCATGCGTATAGCATTACATCTATGAAATCTTTGCTTAACACAAGGTCACAATGGTTTTTTGTGGAACTTTTATATTTTTACTTGTGTAATTCTATGATTCATAGTGAGTTAAGTATTACACGTGATGTGGAGTGTAAATTGAAGGTTTTTTTCTTTTTTTTTAGCATAAAGATACCCAATTATTTAAGCACTAATTGTTGAAAAGGCTCTTTTCTCCAATGAATTGTTTTTACATCTTCCTCAAAAATCTGTTGTCTATATGCATATTTTTTTCCAGGCTCATTTCATTCATCTATCCTGACTCCAGAAGCACCATTGTCTTGTTTATTGTAGCTATATAATAAGTTTTCATATTAGATAATGTTAGCCACATAAGCTCATTCTTATCTTTCAAAGTTGATTTGGCTCTTCTAAATCTTTTGCATTTTGTAATGAGTTAGAGAATTGGCTTTTCCATTTTCATGCTTGTTTGGATTATTTACTGTAATTGAATTGAATCTGTAGATCAATTTTTGGAAAGCTGACAACTTAATATAATTCACTATTTTATAACATGACTATGGCACATCTCTCCATTTATTTAGATATTTTGTTTCTTTCAGTAATGCTTTGTCATTTTTAATGTGCAGTCATTGCACATCCTTTATACTTCACATTTTCTTATGATTAGAAATGCCATTTAAAATTTTAATTACAAGTTCCTGCTAAGTTGAATTGTTTTTATAATGATTTTGTATCCTGTATTCTTACTAAAATCACCTATTAGCTCTAATAATTTTCTGGTACTTCCACCAGATTACCTACAGATAAGTAAGTTGTACCTGAAGAGGTAGCTTTACTTCTTCCTAAGTGGTATGCCTTTCATTTCTTTTTCTTGCTTAATTCCTTTAGCCACATCAGTCAATACAATGTTTAATGGAAGTAAGAATGGAATTTCTCTTCTTGTTCCTGACCTCAGTGAATTGTCTTTCCCCACTGACTATGATGTAAGTCATAGTTTCTTCATAGATGATCTTTACCAGGCTTAGCAAGTTAACTTCTATTGTTAGTTTCTAAACATTTGGGAGATTTTCACATGTATTTTTGTTGTTTATTTCTACTTTCTTTTCATCATAAACACAGAACATAGTTTGTATGATGTGAATCATTTAAAATGTAATGAGACTTGTTTTATGCCTAGAATATGGTCTTTCTTTGTAAATAGTCTGTTTACACTTGAGAAGAACGCCTACAATACGTTCTTGGGTGTGGTGTTCTATAAATGTCAATGAATTCATATTTGTCAACAGTATCATTCAAGTCTTCTATAGACTTGTTAAGTTTCTACTTATTCTGCATATTCCTGAGGAAGCTGTTAAAATTTCTGACTGTATCATGGGTTTGTCTATTTTTCCTTTATAATTCTATCAGTTTTTGCTTGATGTATTTAAAAACTGTGTTATCTGGCGCATCAGTGTTTAGGGTTGCAACAGTCTCTTCAAAAACAGATCCCTCTTCATTGTAAAGTGACTGTGCTTAACCTGGATAATATTCTTTGCATTCACATATACTTTATGTCATAGTATTTTTTTGTTTTTTTCTGGTACTGGGAATTGAACTCACAACCTTGTGCTTACCAGGCAGGTGCTGTGCCACTGAGCTAAATCCCCAGTCCCTTATCTCATAGTATTATGGCCAGTCCAGCTGTCTTTTGACTAGCAGTAGCAACCTGTGTCCTTTTTTCTGTTTGTTAACTTTTAATCTATTCATTTCTTTATTTTAAGCAAGTCTGTCATTTCCATGTCTTTATTTAAGCAGTCTGTCATTTCCAGATTTTTATTAGTGACATTTGATCTTGTATTAATTTCCTATTGCTGCTGTGACAAATCACCACAAACTGCGTAACTTAAAGCAAAATATAGGTCCAAAATCAAGATGCTGGAAGGGCTCCAGTCATCCACTTGCCTTTTCCACATTCTGCTTTCATAGTTACATCACCTTCACCTCTGACTCTTGTCTTCTCTCATAAGGCCCCTGCACTTACATTGTTCCTACTTGGATAATTGAGGTAGTCTTCACATCTCAAGAGTATTCACTCAGTCGCGGTTCCTGCATGTTCAGACATCAACATCTTGGAGGGGCCGTAATTTAACACAAAAGACTATTTGCATGTAATGCAAATATTGATGTTGTTAGGTATAGGTCTGTCATCTTGCTATCTATTTTCTATCTGTCCCATTTGATCTTTATTCTCCCCTTCCATTTTTTTTCCTGCTTTTCTTTGAATTAAGCAATTTTTATGATTCCACGTTAATTTTTATTGTTGCTTTATTAGCTACAATTCATTGTTTTGTAATTTCACTGATTGCATTAGGGTTTATAGGATATTTAGACAGTGATTTTTCTACTTAGCATAGTTTGAAATGATAATGGGCTTCTCAGGACATAACCTCATCTTAGGCTGAGGAGCATCTGCACTGCTTGGATGCTGTGTTTTGTCTTTTTGCATCCTGTCACATCTATAAAACATCTATCTGTGTGTGTATGTGAGATATTTAACACTTTACTATAAAATGGGTTTATGTTATCAGAATGAACCAACTGTAGGCTAATGTAAGTGCTCTGAACATGGTTAAGGTAGCCTAAGCTAAGCTATGATAGATGGTGGTACAGGTGTATTAAATGCACTTTTAGCTTACATTGTCCACTTATGATTGGTTTATCAGGATGTAACCCACTGTAGGTTGAGAAGCATCTGTACATAGGTAATGAAAGTCTTACAGTCATATACTTCTATTTCCCCCTCACAGACATACACTATTGTTGCAGTACATTTTAGTTAAACATGTTATAAATGCTACAATACACTTAATCAGATGATTATGTTTTCTAAGATTTGTGCAAGGAAAACCCCTTCTAATACTGGCCTATGTGGTACTGTTTGCAGTGCTATTCATGGGTTCATGTTTATCCATGTTTCTGTACTGTGTCACTTTCCTTCTGCCTGAAAGATTCTAGTTTACATCTCTTGTGATATAGGTCTGCTAGTGATAACTTCTTTCAGCACTAGTATGTGTAATTAATATTCATATGTTCACCACTTGCCATGCATATATATATATATAGCCATCTGGTGTCATTTTTCCCTAACTTATAGGAGAGTGATGGCAAACCTTTCGGAGCTTTCAATGATAACAGTCATTTGCAGCACTCATGCCATAGGTTCACCACCATTGCTATAGGACTTCCAGTCCATTCTACCATCTAGGTCTGTTGGGAAGAAGTTAGATTTGATTGATCTGAAAGTCTTTATTGACCTTCACTTAAAACAGATAGTTTTGCTAAGTACAGAATTCTTGATTTTTTTCTTCACTACTCTGAATTATTATTTCATTGTCTGTTGCTTTCTACTACTGATGATGAAGCAGATGTTCATCACACTATCTTTTCCCTCTTGTTATTTTAAAGATTTCTCTCCATCTTTGTCTTCACTGGTCTGACTGCAATGTACCTTGCTTTGGATTCTCTGAGTTTATCCTAGTTGGATTTTTTAAGCTTATGGATCTCTAAGTGAAAGGTTTTCACCATACTTGAGAAGTTTTTGGCCAACATTTCTTCAGGTACTTTTCCTGCCACTTTTTCTTTTTATTTCTTCTAAGACTTCCCATACATTGAACTAAAATAATCTTGAACAGGTCTCTGTTATTTTTTGCGGTATTTTTAGTCTCTGATTGTTTGGATTGACTTTTTCTTGATTTATCTTCAAATTCACTATTTTTCTTGCTTTCATTTAAATCTGTTGTTGAATACATTTAAATAATTTGCCTTTCAATTATTTCAGCTCTAGAATTTCCATGGGAGGAGGATGCTTCTATTTCTCTGTTGGGATTCTTCACTCACTGTTATCATGTTTTCCTTAATTCTTAGAACATATTTTTCTCAATCTTTTACATATATTTATTTACAGTCTTTGGCTACTAAATCCAATACCTGTGACTATTTGAATCAGTTTATATTCACTTTTAATTTTGAGAGTATTGGTATGTCTGGAGGTTTTGAATAAAAACTTTTCAATCTGTTTTTATATGTCTGGTAGTTTAGATTGAAAACTGGACGCTGTAACCAATACACTTAATCTCTTTTATTCGGTGGTCAGTTTGTTTTGTTCTAAGAGACAGCGACCTTGCCTGGAACTCTTGTATGAGCAGCAACTGACACCTCTGTCAGGAGTCTAAAACAAAGGTCTCAAGAGATCCACTGAACACCTTCATTTTTTTAATTTTTAGAAGTGCAAAGTTCAAAAAAATTTTACATTTTAATTAGTGATGTTTTTCTTATGTCATTTTGCATTGTTAACTGTTACAAATATAATACCAAGCTATAGTAGAAGGTTAATGCTTTGTTGTAAATTCAACTACATTTTCAGCATCTTGTGGAAAAAATCATAAAACTTTGAAAAATTATAAAAAAATAAATTTAACAAAAATACTTCAAATAGAAATGCAAGACACTAAACTATATTTTAAAAATCATATTCTACTTAAATGATGGTATGATCTTACTTCTCTAGGTAAATGATTTTAAATAAAATCCAGGGTAAAATTTTAATGAAATTTATTTAAAATAGAAAGTGTTGATGAGTCAGCGAATCAGGACTACTGTTATAAAGTGAAACACTTGTTACTTTAAAATGTGGCACATCAGGGGCTGGGGATTTAGCTCAGCAGCAAAGCGCCTGCCTGGCAAGCGCAAGGTCGTGAGTTCGGTTCCCGGTACCAGAGAAAAACCAATAAAATAAAATAAAATAAAATGTGGCACATCATAACGCCCAGTGTGAATACTCACTTGGTTCTCACAAAACACCACGCTTCTTCTAAAACGTAATAGTTCACATGTAATCCCAGCAGTTTATCTCTCACTTCTTTTGCAGATTTTCGACTATACACAGAATAAACTATTTTTGTTCGGGCCCTTTAAAATGAAACAGTAACAATTATAAGAATTTTAAATAAATGATAATGGACTAAAGAAAACTTGCTAGCAATTTGAAACTACAACCTTTACTGGATGGAGTACTGATATATATGAAAATAACATGGATTACTTCCGAAATAGCCCTTTGCACATTCCTCCTTAGATTTTGAGTGCATTAAACTGAAGAGTAGTTTTTTTTTTTTTTGGTATGGGGAATTGAACTTATGACCTCATGCTTGCCAGGCAGGCGAGGTGCTACTGGGCTATATCCCCACCATCTTAAGAGCAGTTTCAATTGTTAATATTCTGCTTGTTCTGTACAGCCTTGTCTAGAGTTCTAGTGAGAATGAGTTCTGAATATAAATTGTGCTTCACATAATCCACAATAATAATTAACTGCACATGAAATACATTCTGATGGAGGCTGTATGTAGTGAAAGACAGATTTCAGTAGATAATTTCACTGATAGAAGTTCAGAAAAGTAGGTGAGTTGAAACTGAATACAGCAAATAGAATATGTACACTGTGGGCATCGAGGGTGTCGGAGAAGGTAGAAAGAGCACCTCATAGCACTGGGGATGTGGCTCAGGGGGAAGTGCGTGCCTAGTATGTACCATGCCCTGGGTTCAATCCTCAGCAATGCAAAGAAAAATAAAATAAATACATACATCAAAAAGAAAACATACCTTACAGAATCACAGGTGGTCACTAAGCTATTGGCACAGGAGAGATGTGGCTTTAAGCTGGAATTCTTATGAAATCCTGAACAAATTATCATTTGTGTGTTAAATGTTACTTAAGATTTGGAGCACATGGAGTGCCTAATAATCACAATGAGACATAGAGCTTTAGAAATTTACCTCTAATGATAGCCCAAAAGAGGAAACGATGACCTTAAGAACTAACAGAATGATCAAAGTGATTTTTAAAAACTAGTCAAGTAAAGAAAACAAAACTTTTAGCCCTCTGTGTAAACTATAGTTTTCATATTCAGCTAGAAAAATATCCCAAATTTTCATCAAAGCATGAAATATGGCACATTTCAAGTCACTGCACACCAGTAAGATCTAGAATGTCTCTTAAATCAGGCAGAGAGACTGGTGGAGTTTACAGCAAAGGTTGTGATCCAGGTGGACCCAGCCTTCCCCTGCTGCTACATATGAGTATTCCTGGAACAGATTTTGCCTCTCTGTCTCTCTTGATTTATGTATGATGCATTTTTCATTAAGAAAAAATACATTTTGATTATTCTACTCTTCTGAGATTCAGAGGAAGAGGTACATACTGTCTCTTCTGAATGGTTACTATACTTTTTTTAAGTCTCCAACACAAATACAAGGATGAGAGACAGAGACAGAGGAAACACCCCTATGCCTGAGAACCAGCAGCAGGCAGAGCATGAGTCAGGGTGAGATGGCCAACAGCTGCCAACCTCAGGTCTGCGTCCTCGTAGTGCGGGTGGTTCACAATGGGGTGCAGTGTGGACAGCTTGATGCTCGCCATGATCGGCATGGCACCTGCGAAAACAGCATCTGAAAAACAAGAAATCCAAAAATTAAACTTATCCATAGTGTTGGAATGCAAATTAAGAAAGATGAAGGATATTTAAATAATAACCATAGGGATTTAGGGTGAATGTCAGAGGTAGAGCCCCTGTCTTCTATATCCAAGGTCCTGTATTTGTTAATTGAAGCCATAGATTAGATAGATGATAGATAGATGATAGATAGATAGGTAGATAGATCTCATTGATATTATTCTTTTTATTCACTCAGTAGTTACGCTTGCCTGTTAGTCTAATAGCTAACTTTTGTTACACTGGCACTAGGGACTATGCTCAGTATATTCACAAGGATCAAGCGATTCTACCTGCACACTTCTTTGGGGAGAGCTACACTTCCCTCACTGCATAGGTGAAGAAAAAGACACAGCAAAGCGAAGTGAGTCACCAAGACTGCTCGGATAGGGGCTGGGGATTTAGCTCAGCGGCAAAAGCGCCTGCCTGGCAAGCGCAAGGTCGTGAGTTCGGTTCCCGGTACCGGAGAAAAACCAAGAAAAAAAAAAAAAAAACACTGCACGGATAAAGAACACACAGCTCAGCCTCTGGGCCTCTGGGTGGCAGCCTCCTGTCACGTGTGAGCAACATACAGGAATAGCGAGAAGGGGATATTTCATATCTTGTGAAGTTAAAGCATTTTTAATGCTAGGAAATGAGAGATTGCTATGAAAGGCAAGTCTCATGGCGTATTTCCAAAATGACCCTGTGTGTTATGAAGCCTATGGTCTTGTGGATGTGCCTAAGGAGAACACTGTGGTCTCTCCTCAGATGGTCTGAAAATATTCATCATTATGTTCTCTTAGTTGCTGTCTGAGACTGGATCACCTATACATCTCATGAAGCCAGTTCATTTCTTATTAGTGGTACTTTCTGAGTGGCATGTATGCACTTGGTCATAACTAGGAATATAGCAAAATCTACCACCTGCCTTCACTTTCAGCTTTGTTTATTGGAAGACCGAAAGACCAAATGCTTACTTCCTGGTACTTCTGCATGATAAATGTCCATATAATTAGGAAGATTATGATCATTTTTAATCATCACAATAAAACAAGTAATAAAAACAAGGCATCTTATGCAGGCTTAGCAAAACAATTGAATATTTACTGTCAAAGTAACTACGCATTCTCAGTGTTAACTCTGAAGGAAAACACAAAATACAGTATCTATGAGATGCTGGTAACACAGTCAGATTATTAGGCCTAGCCTAGGAAAGATCACAATTCAGATTTGCAGCACAGTTTGTACTTAATGTGGTCAAGAAATCGAAAGTTAATTCTTGTAAGTCAAGGACCATCTCTACACACACACACACACACACACACATACACACACACACAATGCTCACTATAGAATGATATGTGGGGGGGCAGTGAGGTGAGTATAAAAGTGAGGATACATATAACTAACCAGCTGTGTACTACCTGGTCTGGTATTGTATCTGATCCATTGTAGAAGTTCTTCCTGAGGCAAATTAATAAATTCTCCTCTTATTTGCCATTGATTTTGGAGATTTACACAACCTTGTATTGACATCACTGTTACAATGCCAAAGATAACGTTCTCAAAACGAACTCTGTAAAACAGCCAGCCAAAGAGCTGAAATAGAAAAAAAAAGCCCATTTATTTATAATTTTATACAGAGTGCTATAAGGCTGAAAATGAATTCTCACCTTATTACTCAAGCCAAAGCATATTACCCTTTGCTTTCAGCAAGCAAATACATATGATTTTCATCACCTATTGCTTAAGAACAATACATATGTTCAAATTACAGGGCCCAGATAAAATGGAGCCTTCTCTCCTCTCAAAATAATTGTAGAAGGAATTCATAATCCTTCTAGCACCAATTTAGGGGTTAAGATTAGCACATCACAATTTTGAACCATCCCAGAATCAATCCTTTACTATGTGGCTACCTTTTATGAACATCTTGATTAATTAGGAAAAATCTATTAGCATTGATATGTATTTTTCTTCTCAGGGAAATAAGCATCGTGATATTTTCAGACACACTCATACTCAAAATGTAGGTGCTTCTAGAGGTGACACAATTCTAGCTAATTTATCTAGCGATTTTGCACATTAGATACAGTAAGGGAACCACAGAATTGACGGCTTGTCTTAGGATTCTCTGAGCTAAGCAGGACTATTTCAGAGCAACTCCTCAGCATCTGCTTAGTGATGAACGGGTGCCACAGGGTGGCTCTGGGGGCTGGAGACTGTGTTTGAGGACAGGACACCAACAGAGGGGAACGAGCCGCTTTACTCATCATAGAAACATCGGCTACACTCTAGCAATCATTTTCAAAGCCACCTGACTCACTTTGCTTAGGTTAGCTAACTTACAAACACTCAGTCCTTTTATGTTTTGGACCACCCGGCAAAGCCCCGGCAGCCATACTGTGTTTGCTCAGTTATCATAGTCCAGTTGTACAACAATGGACCCCTTACCCGTCGAGAGCAGATCAAGGAAGCCATTACACACATGTGTGGTGTCAGAAACAGCTTCAGCCTCAAAATCAAAACGGCAAGGGCTGCAAATGCGAACAACTGCAGTGTGTGAAAAACCAGCTGTAAAAATACAAAACACAGTGACACTTTCACTTTATGTGTTTTACAACAAATAAGTATGTATATGAAAACTATTATTGTTCATTAGGCCAAAGATCTGACATATTATTATGCCTATTAACGTTTATTCATTCAACAAAGATCCACTGAATGCCTGTTAAAGGCCAGGCACTGTTGTGCAGCTTCAGATACAACTCTGAGCAACTTCCACCCTTGTGCGGCGGAGACATTAGTGTTTTAGGAGGGGCTGGCAACAAGTGGACACAGCAAATAAATGAACCTGTTCCAGCCCAGTACAGAGAGGTGAGTGCACGGCCAAGAACCTGGGCGGGAGAAAGAGCCCAGGACTGCAGGGCGCGCAGTGGGCCACAGGCGGGAGCTGTACTGTAAGATGATTACACTACATGGACCGCATTGAAAAGGTGCCATCCGAGCAAGGATTTGCACAGTGTGAGAGGTGAGCCTAGGGACAGATATAGGGAAGAGTGCTTGTCACACAAACGGTCACTCAGTCAATACCAGGAGTGACACCAGCACAGGAACACAATCATTTTAAAAGGAATAGGATATACATATACATATATGTACTAATTAGTGGGGTACCCTACTTTGATCTAGGTGACAATTCTACTGGGCAAAGGTTTCAAAGAAAACTTCTCTAACAGACATTATAAAATATCAACTCTCTAGAAAAAGGGACAACAAATAAGTGAAAATAACTAATGCAACAAAAAGTAGATGGCAACTAAGTATTTATGTCCTAAATCACTAATATTCAAATTAAATGTTAAAGATAATGAGATATGCCCATTTATAAGGTTAGGATTAATACTGCATGTTGGAGAGAGAAAATCAACAAGCACTGACAAAATAAATTGGTATATTTTCATATTTCAAAATGTTTATCAGAGCCTAGGAAAGAGCCAACTCCCTTAACCTAAACTGCCATTCTAGGAACTTATCTAAGAGAATAATCAAAACACAGAGCTGCACTACAAAGATGATTACTGAAGTATATATTTAACAGCATAAAAAGGAAACAGCCCAAGTGACTAATAAACAGGAACAAGAAACAAACTGCTATATTTCTACAGGTACATGGCCAATAAAAATCACATATTCAAAGATTATTCAATGGCCTGGAAACGTTTTCAGGACATAAAACTGCATATGTGCAAAATACTAATTCTGTAAAAAAAAAAAAACAAAACCCCAACAACATGAAAACATCTGTACACACACACATACACACACACACATGCACACACGTACAAGGGGGAGGATGTTATAGAGAGAACATACCAAAAGTTAACGGGTTATTTCTTAATGGTAATTGTTCTGTATTTTCCAGATTGGCCTCCAAATTCTTACTACTATTCAAATGTGAGAGCAGACTGGAGAGAAGGCTCAGTACCAATGCATTACCAGTGCTCAGCAACTCAAGCAAGGCGGCGCCCTCGTGAATTATATTGAACTAGAATTTAACGCAGTAGCCTACCACAGAGTGAAATGAGCAGAGCTTTACCTCACCATGTTCAAGGAGCTGTTTTCTGGAATAAAACAAAAATATTATCTATTTACTGAATGCTCATCACAGTATGATTACATGAGATAGCTTCACTTACCCTTAGAGTTTTGAAATTTGATTTTCTATAAATGAGTAGCATAAGTCAAAATAAAGATTAAATAACACTATTAAAAATTTCATTAATTTAAAAGGCATAATTTCCAATCATCTTATTTAAAGTATGTCAAGTTGAGCATGGTGGCACATGCCTATAATCCCAGCACTGGGGAGGCTGAGGCAAGAGGATCACCATGAGTTTGAGGCTAGCCTGGGCTACATAGTGAGTCCAAGGCCAGCCTGAAATACATAGTGAGAGTCTGTCTCAAAGAAAAGTATATCAAAAACTATTTCTTGGCTAAGATAAAATGAGTTTTACTGACTCCTAGAGGTTGCTGTACTTCTGGAAGGATAAATGAAGAGAAAAGCTTTCTATTACATATTCAAGATATGTACAATAAATATAACACTTTAGATAACTACTGCTGTAATTTTGGTTTTTCATAACTATAAAGCCACATGAATATCCTTCAATGTAAGTCTTTGTGAACATCTTTGGATATTTCATTAGGATAAAGTTCAACAAGAAAAATTATTGAGTAAATATATTTATTTATTTTTAGTTCCAAAAAAGTGACCCTGATTTACTAAATACTTATACCATTGTGTAGTGAATACAACAGAAATAAGATAGATATCATTCTTATCCTCATAGATCTTATGTTATATTCACAAAAGAGGCAAGAGGCTATATATTTTATAGTTCCGCTGGGTATTTTATAAAAATTTTTACAGGGTGCAAAGGCCTGGGGGTAGGAGATTGTTATGGTTTGCATCTAGATGTCTCCCTCAAAGCCTCATGCAGTCATAGGGTTTTTTTTTTTTTTCAGGGGTAGCTGAATCTAGAGTGTGTGATTGATTCATGGTGCAATGCTGGGATTAAGGGTGGGTGATTGTTGGATCAGTCCACTGATTGGATTAGCACTGCCCTAATCTTGGTAGACTGGATACAATGTAAGGGAAAGAAAGAGATCTCTCTTTCTCCCTCCCTCTCTTTCTGCCTTTCCCTTTCCCTCTCTGTCTCCCTCACCACCATCATTGCTTTTGCTGTCGTCTACCACCATGAACTGTTGGTTCTCTACTATGCCACCCTGCCTTGAAGCCCGTCAATTATAGGCTGAAAACTCTATAAACTGTGAGCTAAATAAACCTTTTCCCCTTTAACTTTGGGTGTTAGGTATTTTGTCTCAGCAATGAGAAAAGTAAGACACAGAAGAAATTCAATGGCACAAAGGCCTGCAGATTTAATTAAGAGTGGGGAGGGGAAGGTCTCCTAGGACAGCAGTGGCATCTCCACATTACCGTGGCTCTGTAGTAGCTCCTTGCCTACTGATGCAGTCAAGCGAAGGAGGTTTCCACACTGCTTCAGAAACCTTACAGTCATAGCAGAACTCTGCAGTGAGCTGTTACATGCAAGGAAGAAGGCCAGGAGGACAGTAACTATTATAATGCCAAGAATGCCCCCCAATAAATACTGATGGAAATAAATATAACAGCTGATTCCAGATGTGCATAAACAATATGAAAACAGCCAGCAAGTTAAATAGCAGCTTGAAAAGCAAATATTCTGGCCTTTCAGGAAACAGGATTACTGCAAGAAATAAGAGTATTAAATGAAAATTCCAGTTATTATCTTCAGTGAAGTTTGAGAAGATATCACATCCATATAATTAGACAAGCCTGCAAAAATTCTGGGAAAACATACCTAGTTTGAAACCTCAAAATAAGGTTGAAAAATGAAATTGCACACCTGAAATTGTTAAGTTAAAACCCAGTCATGGGGAACCAGTGGGAAAAGTATGAGCCCGTGCTATGCACCTCCTCCATTGTTGCCATGACAGCAGTGCCAGCGGGAAGAGTGATGGAAGTGCCAATGAGAGGAGTGTAAATTCACACTCCTC
>NW_004955460.1:7941258-7942024 GCF_000276665.1 Chinchilla lanigera | reverse complement strand
TGATCAAAAGAGACAGAGAAGGTCAGTACATACTTGTTAAGGGAAAACTCCAAGAAGAAGAGATAACAGTCATAAATATTATTCACCAAACACAGGTTCACCCAACTACATAAAACAAATATTAACTGACATGAAAAACCAAGTAAGCACTAGCACAACTGTAGTGGGGGATCTTAATACACCACTCTCACAAATGGATAGATCAACTAGACAAAAAATCAACAAAGAAATATTAGAATTAAACCAAGCCTGTGAACAGAGTACAGAGTGTTCCACACAAAACACCAGAATACACATTCTACTCAGCTGCACATGGCACATTCTCCAAAATAGATCATTTATTAGCTGACAAAACATGTTTACATAAATGTAGAGGAATTGAAATCATGCCATGCATACTATCTGACCGTAGCATGATGAAACTGGAAATCATTGCAAAAGAAACCACAAAAACTACATTAACACATGGAAATTATACAACACTCTTCTGAATAACCAATGGGTCATGAAAGAAATTAAAGATGAAATTAAACAGTGTATACATTAAATGGTAATGCTAAAATAACATACTGAAACTTATGGAATACAATGAAAGCAGTCCTATGAGGGAAATTTATAGTAATGAATTCACACATCAGGAAAACAGAATGAGCTCAAATAACTTAATATTGAACCTCAAACTTCTAGAAAAAGAAGAACAAATCAAACCTAAAGCTAATGTGAGGGAGGTAATTATAAAGTTAAGAGTAGAAATTAATGCAAAAGA
>NW_004955460.1:7939602-7940663 GCF_000276665.1 Chinchilla lanigera | reverse complement strand
AAGTCATTCCTGGAAGCAAGTATTACCCTGATTCCAAAACCAGAGGAAAGCCCAACCAAGGATGAAAAATACAGGCCAATCTCCCTAATGAACATTGATACAAAAATCCTAAATAAGATACTGGCAAACAGAAAGCAGTAAATCATCAAGAAGATTATACATCATGATCAAGTAGGATTCATCCCAAGGATGCAGGGATCACTCAACATATGAAAATCAGTAAATGTAATATACTATATTAACAGAACTGAAGACAAAAACCACATGATCATCTCAATAGTTAAATAAAAAGTATTTGACAAAGTCCAACATCCATTCATGATAAAAACCCTACAGAAAATTGGAATAGATGTTTTTTTGTCTCAATCTTATAAAAGCCATCTATGACAAACCAACAGCTAATATGATATTAAATAGTCAAAAACTGAAAGCTTTCACTCTAAAATCAGGAACAAGACAAGGATGACCATTATCACCACTCGTACTCAGTATAGTTCTGGAAACATTAGTCCAAGCAATTTGAGAAGAGAAAGAAATAAAAGGAATAAGGATAGGAAAGGAAGAAGTTAAATTACCATTATTTGCAGATGACATGATACTCTACATATGAGACCCAAAAAACTCCAAAAGACTTCTAGATTTAATATCCAAATTCATTAGTGTAGCAGGATATAAAGTCAACACTCAAAAGTCAGTATCATCCCTGTACACAAGCAACAAACTCACAGAGAGAGAAATGAGGGAAAGCACACCCTACATGGTATCCTCCCCCCCCCAAAAATAAAACACTTAGGAATCAATCTAACAAAGGATGTAAAAGATCTGTACAGTGAAAATTACAGTTCTAAAGGATATTGAAAAGCACATAAAAAATCAAAAGATATCTCTTGCTCTTGGATAGAAAAAATCAACATAGTGAAAATGGCCACACTCCCAAAACTGTTGTACAGATTTAATGCAATCCCAATTAAATACCATTAACATACCTTTCAGAACTAAAGAAAACATTCCTGAAATCCATTTGGAACCAGAAAAGACCTAGAATAGATAAAGTAATTCTG
>NW_004955460.1:7921265-7938412 GCF_000276665.1 Chinchilla lanigera | reverse complement strand
CAGCCATAAAGAAGGATAAACTGGAGACTTTTATAGGTAAATGGATGCAACTCAAGAACATACTCATAAGTGAAATAAGTCAGACACATTTGTGTAAACATCTTATTTTCTCACTAGTGTGAGAAAGTGAACAAGTAAACAAGATCCAAAATGTATAATAGATTTGTGAACTGGGAAGAAATTGTTCAAAAGAAAAGATAAACTGTAATGGGGGAAAGGGGTAAGGAAGAAAGGGAAAAAGGAAAAAATATATGTACACATAAGATAGTTAATATAGTTATACAGCTAGTTTCTCTTAGTTCATTAAAAAGAGTTTTGTGCTAATATTGTATGGACAAGATATTATGCCTGTATCTTGTACTCTCAATCACTACTAGAAAGACAACAACATGCAATGTATCAGCTGTTGGAACTGTCCTACTAACCTGTTTTGAAACTTGGTTTCATTGTTATGTTTTTTGTTTAAAATTTAAAATTAAAATAAAACTCAGTGATGGGATTCTAAGAACATAGAAGAAAAAGAGATAATATGATAAAAGCAACAATACAAATCAGAGAAGGAAAGGCCAGGGATAACTGTACTGCTGATGTCTAATGGTTTATTGAAAGAAACGGTTAATGCCTACTTTTTTTGTTTTGTTTTTGACCAATTTTTCATGCTTATATCTGGTAATCTGAACAACTAATCTGAAGACAACAATATGCAATATAACAACCACTGGTGAATTCCTACCACTTGTCTAGTGAAACTCTGTATTGTTTCTAATGTGTCTTTGGTTTTTCTTTTTTATTCTCTTAAATGGTTTGATCAATCTTGCATTCTTACATCTGGTAATCTGAGCAACTTTGTTGAAGATAATATGTAATATAATAACCACTGTTAATTCCTAGGATTTTGTTCTAAAACCCTGTATCATTTTTTATTGTTTTTGCTTTTTTTTGTTTTTGTCTATGTTGGTGGTATTTTGCTATTGTTCTTTTTTATTATTCTCTTTAAAATAAAAAAGGCTGGGCTGGGGATTTAGCTCAGCGGCAAAAGCGCCTGCCTGGCAAGCGCAAGGTCGTGAGTTCGGTTCCTGGTACCGGAGAAAATAAAATAAAAAAGGCTGAAGTAAAAAAATATACGAACAAAAATTCCCAAAGTTGAAGAATGATTTAAATGCTCAAATCAAAATATTCTGTGAGTAATAAAGCACATACACACACACTCATACACACACACACATCCTTCAAAATGCTAAGTAAAGCACACACATCCACTAAACAATCTATCCATTAAATAGGAAAGTAAAATAATTTCATTTTTCAGATAAGAAAGCAATCAGAAAATATGCCATCTCTTTACTCTAAAAGTATCATTTGGGTACATACCCTATGGGTTTAAGGAACATAAAGCAGGAGATACAAGAAACAGTCAAGAACAAATTAATTACAAATTTAGAGTTAAGTCCATAAATAGCTGGTGTCTTCAACCTAAATGTTCAGAGACTTCTTAAAGTAGATGTTATAACAATCTGAAGTAAATTTTCAGATTGCTTTAATGTAACATGGGCCATGCAGTTGTGCAGGCAGGAAGAGGGAAAGTGTCCTAGTAGCTCAGCTGTGAAGCAGCAGGTGTCTAAAGCCAGAGTGTGAGTCCTGACTCTGCTGCTCTCTGGCTCTGTGCCTGAAAGTGTGACTATGGGCAGATGAAAGGCTTGGTGCCCACGGTGGCATCGCTGAGGAGTGGCATCTAGCGGGAGGTCTTTAGGTCATTGGGCATGGGCTTTCAGATGGCAGCTCTAGCTGGACTCCTGGGTAACTGTCATGAGAGGACTGTTAGAAAAGCCCGAGTCTGCTCTCTCCTCCCCCACTGTGTGTGTCTTGCTCTAGTTCAAGGCTTGGGATGAGACTATCTGCTCAATACCCCCTCCTCTGCCATGATATGCTGCCCTATGTAGAGGTCAAACCACGGCCACAGTAAATCTTGGACTTTGACCAAAACTGAGTTAAGTAAACATTTTCTCTTTATAAAGTTAGTTGTCTCTGATAGTTCATTGGAGTAAGAAGTGCCTTTGAGGAAATTACCTGCCTTCCCTATGCTGCAGTTTCCTCATCTGTAAACAAGGCAATGATAATGGACTCCTCCCTCGGGGTGGTATAAGGATTTATTGAATTAGAACAGGAAAGAAACTTAACAGATCACCAGACACACAGTAAATAATCAATAACTATTAGCTTTTATGGTTGGTTGTAGATGTTAATTATTGATACCAATATGTATATACTAGTTAATAACTAGACGAAACCATCAGTGAATTTGAAATGGAATATAGGTAACAGGGAAGTCAGCAAATCCTAAGAAAATCATTTTGAGAAGCATGATGAATGGAAAACAGAATCAGACTGCAGAAGCAAGTCCAAACGCAATTCACAGTGGATATGAATGCAGGATAAGTTCACCAATTTAAAGCTGAGAGTTAGGGGAACTTAAACTGAAAAAAAAAATAGTCCAAAGGAGACACATAAACCAAAAAGTTACAGAAAGGCTGAAAAATGAATAGTAAAAGTATAGAGTGCAAATACTATAAAAATGTGATAGTGGCAATATTAACTCTCTATAAAGGAGAATTCAAAGCAAAAAGAAATACGACAAAGATGGTTCTTTCTAATAATCAAGAGCACAATCTTATAACAATCATGAAATAAGCAAGAGCACTATCTAAAGCAAACACTAAAGGAAAACACATCCTTCATTTTATATATGAAGCTAACGTTTGGAGAAAGGAAGACACAAAGCAGTAAAAAGAACAGGTAAGGTAGAGCATGTAGCCTGTCAGTGTTAACTACATGATATATATAACTTCAAATTCCCTCTAATTAAAGTTCATAGTTTTCCATCATATCACAGCGATGTATGTGCACTCATGTTTATAGCAGCGCAGTTTGTAATAGCTAAATAATGAAAGTAACCCAAGCGCCCATCCACTGAGGAACGGATAAAAAAGGTTATGGTATTTTTACATAATGGAATATCACTTAGCTATAAAGAAAGATAATCTCGAGGCTTTTATATGAAAATGGAAACAACTAGAGACCATACTCATAAGTGAAATAAATCAGACCTGCGTGTGTAAGCAACGTATTGTCTCACTAGTGTAAGAATCTGAAACAATGCATAAAAATTAGGAGGTATGATAGACATGGTGAAATGAAAGGAAACTGCTCAAAAGTAAGGAGCAACTGGGATGGGGGAAAAGAGAAAAGAAAGAAGGGGAAAATATATATATATTTTTATATATAGGATAGCTAACATAGTTGTACTGCTGACTTTGATTACTCTACTGAAAGGAACAGTTAATGTTTAAGTATATAATCAGTCTTACATGTCTATATTTGTTTATCTGAGTATCCAAATTGAAGATATCAATATGTAATACAACAACCATTGTTAATCTCCTATCAGCTTGTCTCAGATTCTGTATTGCTTGTATTGTTTTTGTGTTATTTTTTTCAATGTATGTGTGTTTGTTAGTATGTTTTCATTCTTTTATCTTTAAAATTAAAAAATCATAAAAAATTCATAGTTTTCAAATTCTATAGAACATTTGTAAAAACTGAACATTAAGATCAATGAACACATTGGTGAATTCCTATCATCTTGTATAGTGAAACTTTGTATTGTTTCTAATGTTTTATTTAATAATTTTTTTTCTCTTTAATGGTTTGAACAATCTTCCATTCTTACATCTGGTAATCTGAGCAACATAGTTACAGATAACAATATGTAATATAACAACTGCTGTTAATTCCTATCATTTTGTTTTGAAACTCTGTATCATTTTTAATGTTCTTGCTTTGTTGTGTTTATGTCTGTGATGTTGGTATGTTGCTATTGTTCTTTTTTTTGCTACTCTCTTTAAAATAAAAAGATCAATGAACAGCAAATAAATCTTAAAAGAAAAACACAAAGGAAACCAACTAGTTATCAATGTTACATAAGGAGAAAGGGTAGTCTCCAGCATATGATGTTAGAAAAGTATATATATATGTATACATATATATGTATATGTAAGTATATATAAGTATATGTAAGTATAAGTATATGTATAAGTATACATATATATATGAATGATAAAATTGGACCTTTACTTGACACCATACGTAAAAATCACCTCAAATTAAAAACTAAGACTTAAGATCTGAAGCTGTAAATTTCCTAAAAGAAAATGTATAAGAAAACCTTCATGACATTATTTTTGATGATGTTTTCTTGGATATGACACCAAAAACATAGATAACAAAAGCCAAGGTAGATAAATGCAACTATACCAACTTAAAAAATCTTCTTAAAAAGTCAAGAAGAAATATCATCAGAAGAGTTATTAAAAGATCCAAAATTTCACTGACAAAAACTTATAAGATGGGCTACTTTTTAAAAAATCTATCAGTTAAAAGTTTGATAGCAATAGTGTGCATTTATAAAATTATAGAATGTTCATACCTTAAGGTCCAACAGCCTCACTTCAAATACTCTATGCTACATAAGTGTGCATAGACTTTACTATGCAAATCATTGGTTGCTATGACAAAAGTTAAATATAATCTAAACATACACATATAAGGAAATGGGTAAATACACAGTGGCCCCTCATGATAAAGAATAGTAGAATGTGAAGACTATTACAATAAGGAGGATCTAGGCACAAGCCCAAGACACACTGTTAAATAAAAAATAATAAGTTGCAGAGTAACAAGGACATGATTCCACTAAAATCTCAGTAATACCTCAGCTCATGAATGCTTTTGTTTGCAAACAATTCAGCCTACAAATACAAGCGTTTGGCAAAATTTTACTTCAATTTGCAAACTCTGCATGAGATGACAAATATGACCATAGCCATTTTCCCCACAGAAACACAAACGTAGCCATCTTTCTCAAAATCATAAAACAAATTAAATTCATACACCAAGGTACAATTGTATTTTTCTATGTGTTTTCTAGAATGATTCCTACAAAGCTGCTTATGGTACCTGTGAGAAGCATCCCTAAAAGACGGGATGCACGATTTTCTCTGAATGGATGACCGTACCTGTGCTTTGGAGGCCCCTCTGCACATGTGTGCGTACACACCTACACCCCCCCCCACACACACACAAAGGTACGCAGTCAGTAAGGAAGACTGCCTTGCTCTGAGTGAAGGACCTTCCACCTACTGACCCCCGCACCTGTCTCCTTCCTTGTTACATTTCTCAAATATCTGAACTGGGTGCTATGTGTGCAGTCTTTGGTATCAAACTAAATACCTCAGATCTGTCACATATTCCTTGAATGACTGTTTTCAGGGTGCTCTGACCCCCATCTGACCAGAACCAAGTACAGTGAGTCCATCATTACCCTTACTTTGGAAAGGTCTTAGTCAGCTCTTGTGAGAACCACGTAAAATTGCTAATTAAAAATAGAAGTGTGGGATAGAAGACTCCTGAAAACTATGTACAATTTTCACTATTTTTCTGTAAATCTAAATCTGTTCTGAAAAATAAAGGCCATTAAATAAAAATCAAATGACATACTACACATATAAAATCTAATTTGAGATAACATTTCCCTCAAAAGGAAATTTGCCTTCAAAATTTGCTTTCTGTGTCCAATAGCAATTTACTTATGTGGATTTATTTTATAAGTCATGTTATATTTTGTTGCCATCTACTTATGCCTTGATTCTGGCAACTCCCACAAACCACTAAAATGTGATAAAATAGAGATTTAACAGTAAATATACAGCGAAAAGACTGTTTATAAATATTGAGCAAAATAATTAAGTATATCTTCTTTAAAAGCTAAAAACAATGGCCCAAATAAAATTTACTTCTGTTAACTGCTTTTAATTTCCAGAGATGTATTAAAATTAAGTCAATTTAAATTTTGAGTTATTTCACGAATAACTGTACTTCCGACACAAGTTAAAATAAAAATCCATAAGAACAGAAAACATCTAAATTTAGTTTCTATCTCCTTTCTTAGTCATAATGGCAAAGCTTAATATACACATATATTCGAAAAATTTTTACATTTCACTGTTATTTAATACTTAATGTGGTATGTTTTTAAAATACCTATGAAATAGTTACCTTAGAAAAGTGTTTGTAGATAAGGCACAAAATACTTCACGAACAGTCTGTGAATAAAATCAAAGCAATGAGATTTTTCTAAGGAATGCTGCAAGATTTTAAACATTCTGATTAATTCATGCAAACACTATCATCAGAAAGTTTTTTTTAAATGTTAAAGTGAGTTTTCAAGAATAGGTAAGTCCTAGCTCTGTCATAGGCAAATTGCTTTTTAAAATGATAACTTTTTCTGTAACGCATGTTGGAATAGATGGTAAAGTATATTTGAGCTCTGAGGTCCTAAGCTTCCCCAATGTGGGTAAGTACTTGCTAGGGTTGAGATTCACATTTTTACTGGGCAGGGCAGTAGTGGGGGTGGGGCAGATTGCTGTTCACACAGGAAGCAGCTTCTCCTGTGCGTGTGTGGGGACTGTTTCATCTCAGCCCACCTAGCAAATAAGGATCTCTCCCTTTTACTGCACTCACCTATGTCCTTGCTTCACTCAGAACTCTGGATTGTAATGAACTAGCTGTGGACATACAAGCCTTGCTGGTTACTCTTTCAACCCAACGTGACTGCTACAGGAGGCTATGAAACTCAGAATGGACTCGGTATCAGTGAGCGCCAGAGAGAAAGAAAACATGGAGTTGGCCCCAAGACGTGAGCAGGAAGCACAAAACATTGAAGGGTAACTGAAAATTTCTCTCTCCAGAGGATTTGTGGCTTACAGCTCTGAGATAAACCTGTAAAACTTGGGCCGGGGACATAGCTCAGTGGCAAAAGTGCCTGCCTGGCAAGCATAAGGTCCTGAGTTCAATTCCTAGGACCAAAACAAAAGCAAAACAAAACAAAATACAAAAATAAAAATAATACATGGTAGAATTGGACTCTAAAAATGAAATGTAAGTTTAGACTTTTTTTTCACTGACTCAAGAGCATTCCTCATAGAAGAATATTTCAAATTCCATAAAATCGTGTGTGTATATGTGTATGTGTGTGTAAGTAGGTGTGTGTGCAGTTGCTAATACACATGCATAGTGGGGGTTGTGTTATGCTTGGGGGCTGTTAATGTGTTTATGAGTCTCAGTTCTTAATTTTTTTTTTAAATACAGCGACAGCAGATCTACAGTGCACTTTCTCCCACCTTGGCTGTCTCTTCACTGAAAACAAAGTGCATTCACACATTAGGCCCCAAGCGGAGCCCTCTAAGAATGCCAGGGATGGCCTCAATGGAACAGAAATGGGTTCTGGGAAAATCTTTGGCCAGGGAACAGAGAGCAGCAAACTTGTTCCCACCCGACCCACTCCCTCTCATTTCCTCTGTCTTGTCTCTGAGTGCTCCCTGAGAAACTGAATCAAGGGGGAAACAGTCCACTCACAAATTATTCTCATTCCATGTGAAAACAAAGGGACAAGGTGTGTGGGCGTGGGGACATACGCAGTTTGCCTTGAAATACCGAAAACTCCTCTCAAAGGGACCACAACTGGTGTGGTGGTAGACAAATCTTGTTACTGGTATCTGCTGAAAAGTGTGAAGTAAATACATACTGGCTTAAGGCAAGACAACTGGTAAACAATATTAATAAAGCTGTTTCAAAAAAAAAAAAAAAACAAAACAAAACAACCCACAAGCAAATCCCTAAGGGTCCACCATCATGAAATGGGCTTTCAGACACATCACTCTCAGACCAAGCCTATCTGGCAGCGGTATTTTATTTTTTTTATTTTTTATTTTTGGTTTTTCTCCGGTAGCAGGAACCGAACTCACAACCTTGCGCTTGCCAGGCAGGCGCTTTGCCACTGAGCTAAATCCCCAGCCCCTTGGCAGTGGTATTTTAAAGCTTATCTCTTTACTGTGACTTTTTTCCTTTTGTTGTAAAAACACTTGGAGTGTAGAAAAAGATATTTTAAAATGGCTATACAAAGCTGTGTGTGGTGGGCATGCCTATAACCCCAGCACTTGAGAGGCTGAGGCAGGAAGACAGTGAGCTCCAGCCCTGTTGCCAAAAAAAAAAAAAAAGGAGGAGGAGGTATGTTAGTATGTGGGAGGCGGGATAGGAAGAGGAAAAAAAAGAAAAGAATGCTTATACAAACTTTCCCTGAGCTTGTCTAAGCAAAATAGATAAAAATTTCTTTGAACGTGCTTTACATGTGAAAAATACTGAAGTCATCACGATATTTTTCTTTGTTAGTATCTATCACAATTGTAATTCTTTAGTTATGTGTGTGATTATTTGCTTAATATTTCCACTTTCCATCCCCCAGGACTGCCCAAGACAGGGGTGGCCATGTTTTATTTCTCCAGAGCACCTACAATGTTAATGCAGTTCCCTATACATAGCAGGGGATTGGTATAATCTTTTGAAAGAATAAATAAAAGTATCTTTAATAATGTGGATCTCTATAAAAATAACTATACTGCTAGATAAAGAATAAAAAAAGTAAAGAAAGAATTCATCCATTTAAAAATAAAGAATTCTGAGCAATTACCACTAATTGACTAGAGTTCTTAATTTGAACTTAAAAAGAAGCGAAAAAAATTTTAAAAATACCTTTTTAGAGATAATATAAATAATCACTATAACAACTGGAAGCAGTAACGTCTTTGTGTATCTCAGTGGAGTCTGAAATATAGCAAATTATTCAAAATAGTTACTGAATTTTACATTAACTTAGTAAAAATCTATGTTAAGCTGAGTGCCACAATGATATTTCTTAAAGGCAAAATGTCTTTGTCATTAGCAAAATACTTATTTATCAACTTCCACGTTCTAATGCAAGAAGCAAAATTATAAAATTAATTATTCAAAGTACTCAACAAGGTTAATGATAAACTTATTAAACCTAGAATTAGCTACGTCCCTTATGTTTTCTTTTATTTGGATCTATATTTTCTTTATTTATGTAATATTAACATGTGTACTTACTGCTCTCTGGGCCTAAGATTGTTATTTTCTACACTGCAAAGTTCTGTTATTATCTGTGAAAGAAGAGTTAAAAGCAAGAAAGGTAGCCAAAATAATTACTAGAAGGATGAAAACATGCAAAAGTAATATCAGCCAAATAATCCTCATGACCTATCCTGGTGACAGAGCATGACCAGCCATTCAACAATTATATTTCTTGAACCAGGTCATTTTCCTCTCCGTTGGTTTATAGCAAACTGCTTCATGGATAATTAGTGGCCAATAACAGTTTCTGAATGAATGAGTGACTGGCTGAATAAAGAATAATGTGAAATTGCATTATTATATTTGCCACTAATTCAGAATTTGTCATTATTAGACAAGAACTGATTGATGCAGTGACAACCTCTTCCTATACTATGAAGAAAAAAGTCAGCCTCGACAGAAGAAAGCACACTGGCTTGGGAGTGCCAGGATCCTCAGAACCCAGGTGCTAATTTTAATTTTGGTTCCAATGTGCACAATCTTTTAGGCAAATCTTTTCAGTTTTATTTTCTTTATGTGCAAATAGACAAGTTATATGACATGGTCACTAAGATCCCTTCCTGGTCTTATTTTTCATGGCCTTAAAAGGAGGCAAATGTTTTAAAGTCTAACAACTTGAGCATTTTTACAAAGGATAATACCATGCATTTTAAATTTTTAAAATTTAAAATGAGCTTTGTGTACATATTAAAAGTCATTAACAATACCCTGTTATATTTTTAATGATATCTGGGGTACTAAATAAAACTGCATTTCTTTGCAAATTAAAACAACATTGAGATTCCACCTTACCCCAGTAAGAATGGCTAGCATTAAGAAATCAACCAATAACAAACGTTGGTGAGGCTGTGGAGAAATAGGGACCCTTCTCCACTGCTGGTGGGAATGCAGACTGGTGAAAACACTGTGGAAATCAGTTTGGAGATTCCTCAGCAAACTAGGTCTAGAGGTCCCATTCAACCCAGTTATCCCGCTGCAGGGTATTTTCCCAGAAGATCAGAAAACATCATATCACAGTGATATATGTGCACCTATGTTCACGGCAGCACAATTTGTAATTGATAAATTGTGGAAGCAACCCAAATGTCCATCCACTGAGGATTGGATAAGAAAATTGTGGTACTTTTATATAATGGAATATTACTCAGCTATAAGGAAAGATAAACTTGAGGCCTTTATAGGTAAATGGTCACAACTAGAGACCATACTCACAAGTGAAATAAATCAGACCTGCATGTGCGAGCACCACATTGTTTCACTAGTGTAAAACCTGAAAGAGTTAATTTAAACTAGGAGGTATGATAAACATTGTGAAATGATAGAAAAGTACTCAAGGGTAAAGGGCAACTGGGATGTGGGAAAAGAGAAGGGAAAGAAGGAGAAATTTTGTATGTATGTATATACAGGATAGTTAACATAGTTGTTCTACTGTCTTCTATTTCTTTGCTGAAAGAAACTGTTAATGAGTCCTTGATTGATCAATATTGCATGTCTCTATCTGTTTTCATGAGAAACCACTTTGAAGATATCAATATGTAATACAACAAACATTGCTAATTTCCTACCACTTAGTTTGTAACTCTGTATTGTCTGTACTGTTCTTTTGCTATTTTGTAAACGGTTGTCTGTCTGTTAATGTTTTCCTCCTTTTATTTTTAAAATAAAAACAAGACAAAACAAAACTGCATTTCTTAAAAAAAAGAAGAATGTGGTTTTTATTTTCCTGAATGGTCCTGCATTTACCAATATTTTTTAGGAAAAAAGCTACTAGACTTTACGAATAAGACAGGTAAGGAACATCATATGGCCAGCAAATGTTATAGTAAGAGATGACAGTAAATAAATTTGGTACATCTGAGTAAAAATTTTGAGTTTTGCACAAAGAGGAAAACTGAAGAGTAAAATACCATCATACCTGTAGAGAAGGAAAAAGTAAGGAAATATTCATACCACTTGTTCCATGAAGTAAGATTCAGGAGCACAGGTATACATTAAGGTATCAAAATCTGCATACCGTAAGATTCTGGCTGCTATAATGTCACTCAGGCGAATCTGGAAGAAAATAAAAAACACATTAGAATTACACAAATGATTATAGTCAGTAGTAACTGACTTGACATAAGAGTAATAAATGGATATGTCTCAAAAACAAACCAAATATACAGTGAACCAAATGTCCCATATGTTGACTTATCAAGATAACTGAAAATAAAGAGAAATATAGAAAGAAAAATTGAAAGAAGTCAGAAAAAAATAAGCAGAGAAGATAATAAAACTAAAATCAACACTTGTTGGTAAAAACCACCCTACAGCTACTCATGACAATATTTTATCATAAAAACCAAGTCTTGAATTGTTTTTTAAGTCTTGAATTCTCAAGACAGGCGACAAAGTACAAAGGAGGTTGAATTCCTGAGTCAGACTCTGGATACACCTTCCCCACTTTCCTACCACCTGCCCAGTTACAAATTTCATCTCACACTGTAAGTCACAAACTTTCTGTACATTGTTATTTTCACCAAGCCTCCCACACTGGTGACATTTGTTACCTCTGACTGCTGTCAGTGAGACAAGTATTTTTCCATTACATTCTCAGAAAGGCAGGAAAAGGAAAATATTTAGCATGTATAGCCTGAATTCAAATTATTTGGAAGGGTCAGTAATCATTTCACAAGTTTGATCATTATCAGTGATTCTTCATTCACAGTTTCTGTTATCTATCAGCACCATGGGTGATTTAGAGAAGTTCTTTATTTTTCCAGTTTAAAATAGATCTGCTGACTAACGATGTCAATCTAGCATTTCAAGTCTTTCTCACATCTGTCAGCTAGAGAAAGTAACGTACAACTGCCAAAATAGGGTGTGTGTGTGTGTGTGTGCACGTATGTGTGCTACTTTTAAGATTTGTAAAGAATGGGGTGACAACTGTGGAGCAAGGTAAGAAATAAAATCACAGAATAATTTAAATGATAAAGAAATAACTTAGAAGGCTTAGATGAAGTTTATTATATAATATAAAATATAGACCCTACAAAATAAAAAGAATGATGGAAAAAAAAGGAAATGTGTCAGACATATGACAGGTCAACAGCAAAAAATAAATCTACTATACCACTATTCAAAGCTAGCAATAAATAGCAAACAAATGCTTATATTTAGAAATTTTATTTAACATTAGTATGAATATATTATTGAATAGTAACAACGCTTGACCTTATAGAGAGGGTGTACTATAATCACTGTTAAAGTACGCACAATCTTAGCGCTAGTCAGGGTTCTGACTGAATGTCACAGGTAAGGTATTGTGTGATTGCTTATGTATGGTTATTTCTTAACAGAAAGTGCTAGGAATCAAACACTGTTTTTTAATTCCCTGTACTGGGTAGAATTTAGAACAGGCCATTATTTAAGATAACAACCTTAAAACAAAGAGCAGTATCATATAAAAGGTAAGGGTTCTATATATAATCTGTGAGAATGAAAAGAGAGAACTATTGGAGACATCCAATATGGCTGACTAGAGGAGGAGTCAAGTCACAGGTACTCAGGGAAGATTCACTGAAGCCACAGGTACTCTGTAATGGAAGAGGATCTTATACACTGAAAGCAAAAAATTATTGCAAAGATGATCCATATAAATCAAACTTAACACCTGAATCATTGAAGAGGGAAAGTGGAGCCATTACAGCTGGTTTTCACTACTCTAGCCCTTGCCCTTCCAGGGAGCAGCCATGATGAGAGCATTCCAAATAGCCTGAGGAAATGAACAAACAAATGAGTGCTGTGGAGGTTGAATTCCTGAGTCAGACTCTGGATACACCTTCCCCACTTCCCTACCACCTGTCCTCCAAACACTGGGGAACACTGTGGCCCAGTGGCATCCTGACTAGTGCACATCGAGGACAGGGGGACAGCCCCCACAATGCTCTGAGCTAAATAAGTGAGCAGGGTCTGTGGATTACTGTGGGCACATACTCCTGCCACGGTCTCTGCAGACTCCTGCCTGAGAGCAAATCACCTTCCAACTTCCACATGTAGTTCCATGACTACAGTGAATGCATTGGTTGATTCCTGCCAGAGCATGAGCACGCCGCTGACTCTGTGGACCCCTAGATCATCATTCAAATGAACCTGCATCCAGATGCCACCATCATGCCTGCGGGGAAAACATTCCTAAGCCAGTTCCAGGGATAAGGTCAGATTCTGCCTCAGAGTTGGAGGGCAGAATTCCCAAGACAGGGGACAAAGTACAGATAACTTAAATAGCTGAAAGGGTAAATATTACCTCTGGACAAATAAAGCTAAAAGCATATCCTTGGAAGGCAGTATCTTACTAAAAATACTTCATATTAATTACAAGCTCTCCTTACACTACTTGACCTCAGTGCTCAGCACCAAAAAAGGAAAAGAATTGGGGGTGGGGGGCAAGAGCCATATACATACACACACACGTAGAGAGAAAGGAATATGGGAAAACAAGGCAACAAAAGACACCAAAGTTCCCCCAGCTCTACCAGGGTAGATCCAGGGGGCATTGATGGGCAGGAAGGCAAACACCAGGTAACAGAGCTTTATATAAGTTGGTGGAAGAAGAGTTAATGAAACTCGGTAAGATTCTCAAAGAGGCTGTGAGCCCAAAGTTTATAGAGTTGTCATACAAAATGAGGAATGTGGATTTGAGGGAAATAAATTAAAAATTGGAGAAATACACCGAATCAGTTCAAAACATGAGTGACAAGTTTACCAAAGATCCCATGAAAAGGTACCAGTCAGAAATATCAGATATAAAAAATTATATAAAACTCATAAATTGCAGAAATGACCATTGTAAAGACAGGGTTTCTGAAACTGAGGACAAAGTGGTAAAGTAAGACAAATTACCAAGAAAAACAATAAACAATAAAACAAGAAACAAAATATTCAGCCAACAACTACTAAACAACACTAAGAAAAGCAACCTAAAGCTAATTGGAGTTAGAAAGAAACTAGAAGATGGCACACATGGAATACATTTGTTTACAGAAATCATAACAGAAAACTTCCCAAGTATGAGGAAAGAAGTCAACATAATAGTAGATGAGGCTTACAGAACACCAACTAGCTACAGTGAAAAAACAAGGTCACCATGGCAAGTTATAATTGAAGTACCAGATGTTCAACACACACACACACACACACACACACACACAAACATGCACACACATACAGATTTGTAAAAGCTATCAGTAAAAAGCAAAAAGTCCCAATCGAAAAATAAACCCATTAGATTTACAATAGACTTCTCAATACAAAATTTGAAGTACAGACGAACTTGATGTGAAGTATTTCAAGCTCTAAAAGCAAACAACTTCCAAAGTAGATTTAACATATCTGGGAAAACTTTATTTCAAAGTAGATGGAGAGATAAGGACATTACATGAAAAAGAACAAGAGATTTTTTTTTTTTTTGGTTTTTTTTCCGGTACCAGGAACCGAACTCACGACCTTGCGCTTGCCAGGCAGGCGCTTTTGCCGCTGAGCTAAATCCCCAGCCCCCGAGAACAAGAGATTTATCCATACCAAATACTCCAGTATTTTCTGGAGTGCTGGGATAACCTAGACAGGTATGAGAAGTCAACAAAGTAAAAACATTCAGATAGAAAGAATGTATCAAGCAAGATGATTAGATAAACAAAAAGAAACCAAATGAAACCAAAGGAGACATCAAAAGAGAAAGAGCACAATGATAGGAATTAATCAACACTTCTCCATAATAACTCTCCATCTTAATGGCCAGAACTTCTCAGTGAAAAGACGCAGATTCACAGACCTGATCAAAAGACAAAACCAACAGTCTGCTGCATTCAGTAAACCAAAAAATATACTCATAGGCTACAGAAACAAGGAAAACAATATTTCATGAACCAGGATCCAGAAAACAAAAAGGGGGTAGCAATTTTACTCTCAGAAAAAGTAATCTTCAAGCTCAAATTGATTAGAAGAGACAAGGACAGTCACTGTATACTAGTTAAGGGAATAAGCCAACAAAAAAATAACAGTTATACATATATATGCACCAAATACTGGAGCACCTAGCTTCATAAAACAAATATTACTGGACATAAAAGACCAAATAAACACTAATATGATCATAGTAGATGAGCCTAATACCTTGTTTTTATAAAGTGATGGATCAACTAAACAAAAATCCATAAAGAACTATCAAAGCTGAGCCACACTCTTGAACATATGGACTCAGTAGACAGCTATTGAGTGTTCTACTCCACAAGAGAGTTCACACTCTGCAGCACTTGGGACTTTCTCCAAAATAGATCACATATTAATCCAAGCAGTGTGCTTAAATAAATACAAAAAAATGAAAATCATACCATGTTTACTATCAGATCATTGTGCAGTGAAACCAGAAATCAGTCACAGAAGAAACCACAGAAAATTTAGTAATTAAGTAGCACACTTCTGAACACCATCTGGATCACAAAAGAAATCAAAGAAGAAATCAAACAGTTTCTGGAAACAACAATGCCAGTGCAACACATCAAAACTTATGGATCAAAATGAAAGGAATCCTAACAGGGGAGCTTATTAAAATCAATCTATTAGAAAAACAGATTACAAAAACAAAGTTCAACTAACCTAATGACGAATCTCAAAATACTAAACAACAACAACAGAAATCCAAGCCCAAACTGACATAAAAGAGAAAAATCATAAAGATTGGAGTATAAATTAATGAAATTCAGACTATAAAAAACAAAGAATCAACAAATTGAAGAGATGTTCTATGAAAGAATGAACAAAACAGATAAACTTTTAGGCAAACTAATGAGAGAGAGGAGGGGGAGAGGGAGAAAGAGAGCTCAGATCAATGCAATTAGAAACAAACAAAAAAAAAGGTGAAGTCATGATGGACACTGTCAAAATCCAGAAGATACTAACTATATTGTATTCCAAGAAAACTGTATTTCAAGAAATTGGAAAATCTTAAAGAAATGGACAGATTTCTAGAACCTAAATCAAGAAGTCACAACAATGCCATAAGAATCCAGTAACAAGCAATGAAACTGAAGTGGTCATGAAAAAAAACTAGCAACAAATAAAAGCCCGGAACCTGCTATATTCACTGCTGAATTCTACAAAACCTTTAAGGGCATTATGCCACCAACATTCCTGAAACTGTTTAATGAAAATGAAAGGAAAGGAGTACTTGCAAACTCATTTGTGGAAGTCAGCATCACTTTGATTTCCAAACCACACAAAGGCACAACTGAAAAAACTACAGGCCAATATCCTTAATGAACATAGATGCAAAAATACTCAATGAGGGGCTGGGGATATAGCTCAGTGGCACAGTGCCTGCCTGGCAAGCACAAGGTCCTGTGTTCAATTCCTGGTACCAAAAAAAAAAAAAAAAAAGACAAAAAACAAAAAAAGTACTCAATGAGATATTGGCAAGTAGAATGCAACACATTACCCAAAGGATCATACATCATGACCAAGTAGGTTTCATCCATGGGTTGCAAGGATTGCTCAACATACATAAATCAAGAAATGTAATACACCACATAAACAGAAGCAAGGACAAAAAATACATAATCATATCAATGGATGCAGAAAAAACTTTTGATAAAATCCAACATCAATCGTGATAAAAACCCTGAAGAAAATAGATATAGAAGAATTCATCTGAATCTGATAACAACAATTTATGACAAACAATGGCTAACATCACATTAAATGGGGAAAAACTGAAAGCTTTCCCTCTAAAATCAGGACAAGGATGTCCACTGTTACCACATCTGTTCAAGATAGTACTCAACACAGTAGTTACAGCAATTTAGGGAAGATAAAGTAATAAAAGGGATGTGTATAGGAAAGGAAGAAGTCAGATTATCATTATTTGCAGAAGACATGATTCTCACACAAAAATAAATAGCATTCATATATACCAGTAGTGAACTCAATAAGAAAAATTAGGAAAACAGTATCATTCACAATAGTATCAAGAAATTTAAACACCTAGGAATTAACCTAACCAAGGAAGTAAAAGATCTCTACAACAAAAATTATAGTACTATGAAAAAGGAGGGGCTAGGGATTTAGCTCAG
>NW_004955460.1:7915753-7920350 GCF_000276665.1 Chinchilla lanigera | reverse complement strand
GACCAATAAACATATGAAAAAATGTTCAACATTGCTGGTCATTAGAGAAATGGAAATTAGAACACTAAGATTTCATCTTACTCCAGGAAGATTAGCCATCATCAAGAAATCAAATAATAACAAATGCAGGTGTGGCTGTAGTAAAAAAAGGAACCCTTCTGTCTTCCTTGCGGGAATGTAAACTAGTCTAACCATTATGGAAATGGATATGAAACTCTATCAAAAAACTAAAATTAGAAATTCCATTTAACTCAGCTATTTCTTTTCTAGGTATCTTCCCAAAAGAGCTAAAGACATTATATTGCCACACTACACGCATTCCAATGTTTATAGCATCACAATTCATAATAGCTAAATCATGAAAATACAATAAATGTAAACATTATGTGTCATAAACATGAACTAAAAATGCTACTTCTACTATTACTACTACTAGTAATAATAATAAAAATTATGAAATGGAGGAAGGGGATATAGAGACATAGAAAAGAGGGAAAGGAGAATAAAAAGGAATCAAGACATGTTAGGTACATGTACCTATTCTCTAAGAGAAATGTAAACTTTATGTATTGGTAAAATTATACTAATAAAACAAAATTAAAAAGAGAACTTTTAACATTTTTTTATATAAGAATAGAAACATTAAAACGGCAATTCATATCTCCATTTTAGTCCATAATTATAAATAAATAAAAGTATATAGAGGCTTTGTTTTCCTTTGCTTTGTTTTGCAGTACTAGGAATTGAACCCAGGGCCTTTGCACTGAAATACATCTCTGGTCTAGAGTGCTGGGATAACACCTATGTGCCACCACACGCATTTTTATAGAGATTTTTAAGGGTCCTTGTGGAAAAGGACATTCTTTGATTAGAAAGCACTGAGGACACACGATGTTTATTGTTGCAAAAATGGACTGAAGCCTTTCACCTGAAGATAAGAGTGTATTTGAATTGCAGGAGATCCCTATTTTTCAGTCTTGCCATGCACTGTAAAAATTAATGGGAAGTAAGGACTGTGATTGTAGTGGATTGATAACTAGTGGTCAACTTATAACCCCCAGCTGAACTGAGTAAGTGTGGTGCTGGGTGTGGGAGACCCACCAGGGATTGTTGCCAGCAGCGTAAGAGGCAGAATTGGAGAAAAATAATGCTTTAATTACTAAAATGTTTGGTATCCGCCCATTTGTACTAGCTATGCCCTTGGTTCTCGCTCAGTAAAAGGTGACTGAGACTGGTAATTGGCGCTGCAGTCGGAGAGGCTATACGCTCCCTGATCCCAGACTTTTGCCTCTCTTGTTTTTCTTGTCTGTCTTACTTTTTCTTGTTATCTGCGGGCACCTTGGTCTTGGGACCCACTCACTACTTATAAAGAACTACAGGTCCTGTATTTTATAGCTGAGTACTGACCACTTGTACTTTAACATACGTGTGAAAGTTAACGGACTGTGTCAATCGGAGTAAGAAATGCCCAACTAAATTGGATCAGCATAATTCTGAGTGTGATTGAGGAGGTTTACTGAAGACAGAAGACCCAGCCTAGAGTGGCTTGTCACCTGAATGGTATAAAGGGGAACGAAGAAAGAAAACTTGCTTCTGTTTCTTTGGAGGAGCTCCAACCTTCAGCTTGGATGTCATCTCTTGGGTTCTAGTGCAGACTTCAACCTCCTGCACAAACCCTTTAGCCTACCTGTGGCGCAGACTGTTTAGGCTTCCATTGCAGACCCTTTGGCCTCCTGATAAAGACTCGCAGACTTGTGCAGGACCCTACACTGAGCTCCAGGTCTTCGACTGGATCCTTTGAATCATCAGTGTGCAGACAGACCTTTTGCACTCTCCCACATCTGACAATGTGGGCGGCCACTGTAAGCCAATCTTGTAAATTTTTATGTTTGTATGTCTTGCATTAAATCTAGTAAGCACTGACTGATACAATATACAATAGATAAAAACGTTACTAAACAAATGACTATTTTTATTTTAACTGAAATATTACAGATAGCTGCTAAACCAAGTATTAGTTTTTTCTTAAAAGACTAAATTGGCATTCACTGATATATTTTTTTCCTAGTGTTTGCAAAGACTTTTGAACTGCAGGATTTTATATTTGATTCTGCTAATAATTAGCTCATGGGCCTTGAAGAAATGGGAACCTCTATAAAATTAAGTGGTAAGAATAGATTGTTTCAAAGTTTTTATCCAGCTACATATTTTTTAGGTACTTTAATATTTTAACTAGAAAGTACTTACATGGTCTGAAACACCTAACATTTTAGATGTCAGAAGTTTCAAAATGATTGTTCCAAGCCACCAAGCACAACCTTGAATTAGCTAGAAAATAAAACAGTGCAGTATTAAAACCACCCAGTTAAAATATTCAATCATACCTACAATTAGTGTAGGTATGACTAATTATGTGACATATATTAGTGGTGTATATATGGTAAATTCTAAACAAAAAAAGCTCTTTTAACAAATTTTGTAATGACACTGCTATAAAATATATAACACAAGAGCTCTACATATCCTAAACCTAAAGGAAATGATAAAGTTATTTCTTTTCAATCTCTGTTAATAGGGGCTATATGTTTATTTTCAGATATTATTTCTCAGCTGAAAATCCATATTTCAAAACACTATATTTAAATGCTTCTATCATGCTTTTGGAAATAAAAGTACATGAATCTCTCTTCCAGAAAGGAAACTGTAATAATCTAAATTTTCATTTTCAAAAGAGAAATAAGCTCTAAAGCTGACAGCAAGGTTTATGGTTTGGTACTTTCAGGCTGCCCTTGATTACAAAGAGAACTAATTCAGAATTTCAGGCAGCCTGAGGAAAATGACTGCAGCCTAAATCCAAATTTCTCCACACAAATCCGACAAACAAAACAATACAACCATAAATGCACAAAACGGGTGACAGCACGAACTCCATATTCCCTGTCAATAGGAAAAGAAATAACACAGACAGCAGAGCTATACCTCAAGTTTCCAACAAAAGCCTCTGCAGAGATTAAGGGGAGACCTTTAAAAAGCAATAGACAGGAGGAAAGAAAGGGCTAGAAGCTGAACCAAAGTACTCAGAGAAAGAGAAGCCTAGCAGATTTGGAATGGACTGCAGAGCAAGTATTTAAAAGGCAGAAAAGGGTCAGGGATATGGCTCAGTGGTATAAGCACCTACCTGGGAAGTGCAGGGTCCAGAGTTCAATTCCTGGTAACACACACACACACACACACACACACACACACACACACGGCAGAAAAGTAGTAACAGCACAAAATTCAAATTACAAATAAAGAATCTCTCTCTCTCTCTCCCTCTCTCTCTCTATATATAGATATATATAATCTGTATATCTATATATATAGATATATATGTGTACATAGAGAGATATATATCTCAAAATATAATCAGTCACTGTAGTGATCTCAAAAGAAATGGAAGTGAGGAAGTCACCATTCTTCACTACAGGGACCCAGGGCTGGTTCCAGGGCTGAACCAGGCCAAAACAAGACAAGCCAGAGCACCTTGCTGAGTCACACACAGCGTACTCAGGGATCACAATGGCCTGTCAAGGAGACAAAGGATCTGGTGGAAAGCATTTACAATGGTGATGCCTGGAGTTTCTATCTGTGATAATGTGAACTTTCCCTGCAGAGACACCAGAGGATCCCAGCATCATCCCCCGGAAAGGGACCTGCAAGGCAACCCTGTTGGAATTCCTTTCAACCCAAACTTCTGCTGGGAAGAACTGCCCTCTATGGCGCCTTCCTATGCATAACATGGCTTAGTTTTCCATTTACTTGGATAATCTTTACATTTTAAGACCTAAAAATATTTCCCCATCAAGTATTTCACTATTTTATTACATTTATTCAAATGATATACAATTTTTTTCTTCCAAATAGACAAAGCATATTTTAAGTATGTGTTGCATGTATTGCCAAACTTCCTACACTTTGATTTTTTTGTTTCTTAAATATTCTTGAGTTATAGCTTAGTTAATTCTTATTCTTTCTAGTCTGCCATTGAAAATGTTGAAAATGTAGTTTAAGACAATAAATTTTCCTCACAAACATCTATACACTGTTTTATTGCTTTTTAAATCATTTACAATTATAATTTTGATTTTCTTTTGTGTTTTGAGTTATAAAATTACCCAGTTTTTATGAAGTGAAAAATAGCACATGTTAGAAGTGTCATGTCATCCAACAACTTAGTTTGTCCTTAAAAGGACAAATCCTCCTACATTTCTACCATAAAGGACAGGAGATTATCTCTAAAAAAACAGAACTCTTCTACTTTTCTCCTTTGTATTCTGAGTAGAAATCTACCTCCTCAGCTTACCAGAACTTTTCTAGTCTTACTGTCTCAATATTTGTAATATAAACATATGGTTCTTCAGTATGTTTTTTTTTTTAATAGGCGTACATCAAAATCCTACAGAAAAAGAAGAGCTTAGGACTATTTCCTACCTCTGACAGTGATTATTTAAAAGGCTTATTAAACATAAATCATGAGCGAGTTCTCCGGGAGCTGCAGCGCTCCTGGGTCCGAGTGTGGGCCGGACTCATACCACCGCGATTCCCAGCCGAAAAG
>NW_004955460.1:7907816-7910273 GCF_000276665.1 Chinchilla lanigera | reverse complement strand
GTGCTTGTGATATGTTGTAAAATGTTGTATGTCTG
This sequence comes from Chinchilla lanigera, assembly GCF_000276665.1. Lineage (NCBI taxonomy): Eukaryota > Metazoa > Chordata > Mammalia > Rodentia > Chinchillidae > Chinchilla > Chinchilla lanigera. The sequence continues at coordinate 7,910,238 of NW_004955460.1, read as the reverse complement.
TTAATGTTTCCCTCCTTTTATCCTTAAAATAAAATAAATAAATTTAAAAAAAAACATAAATCATTATTGTTGAGGCATATTATTATATTTTTTCTAGAAATAAAAGTTGTGTTTAAAAAACCGTGTTAAAAAACATTGAACCTTACCCAGAAGTTGAGTTCAGATATTCCCAATCTATGAATTTTATATCTCTTTAGAATTATCACCTGAAATTCATGTAACAAATAAATGAAATTAATAGCTATAACATTTATATTTTATATGAATGGTACATTTTAAATGTGACCCAGCCACACCCTTCTATATCAACTGCCGCCAACCGTTTTCTTTTTCAGCTGCTGACTTTTCAGATCAGTGACAAGAGAATGTCCTCAAAGTGAGAGCCAGATGCTCTGGGTGCTTGCCTCTTGAATCAAGTTAACCCCTCACTGAGTTATACTGAATGTTTTTTAGAGGGTAACTCCTCTGGAAAGGTAAATGGTGTGTGGGTACCACCATCTTGTAATGCTGAAAATTTTGACCCAATGTGGGGAAGAGCAAGCATATGTTTAGAGGGGAAGAGAAAGTGAAGAGATTCATTACTTTGAGGCAAAAAGTATAAAGGAAGTAAAAATGTTAAAATATTTAATCAGTGCACCACACAAGGCAAGTGTTATATATACTCAAATGAATGTCACTCCATGAGAGTAAGGTACATTAGGAGGCTGTACACTTATTCTAATAATTTTTGCTGTTGTTCAGAATAGCTTGGAACTCCACTTTCTAAACTGTCTTTAAGGATAACTCAGTTATAGATACATGAAAATCAGTTCTATTATGGTTTGACCAAAGTCTCGATCACCCAGTCCTATCATTCAATTTATTAATAAGATTTTGGTCAATCCCAAAAGTTAAATCCAACCTTGAAAGATGAAGATTTGACATCATGAAGAATATTCCAAAGAATGTATCAAAGTCTGTGAAAGCAATTTAAGGAGTTCCAAAAATATTTTGGGCAATGGTAGTGTCACTGTAATAAATAGCCTACTAAAGGGACTTAAGAGAAAAGAAATAATTTTACCATAAATTCTGGAGGTTAAGTTTTTAAAGTAAATCTCAATACCTTATGATCACCTTAAAAATATTTACTTGGGTATTGCTTTAAAAAGGATAACTGTGCACTGCACTATTTTTCAAGGATAAGATAGAAAAACATCTTCATCTGGGAAAAAATATTCATGTGAATAATCAGCAAATGGCCATGTTTATTCTCTTATACTTGTACTAGACACACAAACCTGCTTTTAGTGGCGGGGGACATCCTCACGAGCTTAACAAGCACTCACTTACCCATGTCATTAACAAAGATGAAGAATAATATGAAGATAAGTACATTGGATTTCCAAACATCAAAATACAACAGAGGATAACTGAAACCTGAAAAATAATAAAACCATTTATTTCACAGTTATTACATGCATAGCAGAATGAATACTTTGGAGGCATACAGTCATTTCTAACAGAAATGTTACTCATACACAGAAAATTAACAGCCTTGGCCCATAGAATTTCAAGTCACTGCTAGTTTCTAAGTATTAAAATTTAAGACCATAAATTCACATAGCACAATTACACTTTTTCTCTATCCGCTACTTGGACAAAGAAAAGTTATAAAAGTTATATTATTTCTACTGTTTAAATAACAAAATAATAAAGACAGTTATAACTATATTTCCATAATCTTGTTTTCACTGTTTACTTCTTGATTTCCATCACTGAGGAAGCTTTATTACTTTTTTTTTGTTTTAAGGACGATATGCTTAAGAACTAAGATAAAAATAAAATGCACCAATATAAACTTTTAACTGTAGAGTGTCACATTTGCACAAAGTATTAGAAATCTCAGGGCTAAGTTAGAAAAGACCATTTCAAAATTAAAGACAAAAATAAATAAAACAGAAAAAAGCCATAGAGAGTCTAACACATCTACAATCTAGTTGAAAGTATAATATGGTATCTGAAATGCACGTTTGTAGTTTTCTTTCTGGATACCATAGTATTATATGCATTCAACACTACAATAACAGAATTAATTATGTTTTATAAGCTCTGGGAACTTATCTTAATATTTGATTTATAAACATTAGAAATGTTACCATGTTTATATAAATGATCTTCTGAAACTTGTTTGGCTCAATGTACCCCACAACAAACATGGGAAATAATGAGGCCACCTGAAACAAACACACAACATCACAGAAGTGAAAACATCTAGCAAACATGTGCTGTTCACAGGTACAGTAAATATAAGGGGGAAATCGTATTTCTGCTCAGGGTAAGCAAATTGATTTGAACCAATCTCCTAGCTGAGAAATGGAATACAAGGGAAATACACACAGACACACAGGCACACAGAGTCTTCTAAAGAAATGTATACACACTT
>NW_004955460.1:7894352-7907522 GCF_000276665.1 Chinchilla lanigera | reverse complement strand
ATATAACAAAACATATAAACAAATATATACATATATAGTATATATGAACAAATATTTATGCAAAAGCTACAGATTATTAACAAGGCAAGTGAGAAATTGGCAAGGTAAAACCAGGGAAAAGGTGGGACTCTATCCAGATGACCAAGCATTTTGGACAATTTTTCTCCCAGAAGTATCTGCAGGTTCCAATACAGGCAAGTTGAGAGCATCGAGAGATCTGCAGGCTCAGCAGGCATTTCAACAGATTGGGTGGCCAGGCCATGCCAAGCAGGGGGTGCCTGGTAAGTACCCAGGCCTTGGTTTGGGGCATCAAAGGCCCATATGAGTGAACCAGAAAACTGGTTACCCCTCAAAAAGGCTGAACCCCACCTTCAGAAAAGCTGAACCCCACCTCTGAGTCATCTTAATCTCATTGTGCAAATATAATTCAAGACCCTTAGTGCCTTTATTTGCCTGTTGGAAGCAAATTTAATCTTCTCTGGGGAACGCCAGCATCAACTTAGTCTTTAACTCTACACTACTTCAAAAATAACTAAGCAAACTACTGAGCTATTTTGAGAGGAGAGGTAAGACTCTGTGGAAAGGAGGTAAGATTGAGCGGAGGAGACAGACATTATCACTGAGACTACAGAAACAGATCTACAAGAGACCCAGATCTGGGGTTAGCAAGCTCATTCTGTAAAACACCAGAGACTAAGGATGTTATGCTGTGTGCTCCACATACAGCTCCTGTTATATATCTTTTTCCATTTTTCTCTTTTTACAACTCTTTAGAAATACAGAAACCAACATTTGTTTGCAGACCACTCAAAAACATGCCTGACACCATCAGATATGCATGTAATCGGTGTTTGACATGTCCAAGGAATAATACATAGGACTGAAAATTCCAGGACCATGTTGGAAAAAGAAACAAGTGGAAATATTACAAGTAAATATTACAATAATGTTAAGAAATCAAGATGAGTTTAAAAGCAGAATAAGAACAAAAGAAGTGCTGAACTAGAAGACAGGTCAGAAAAAAGTATCTGAAAGGAAGTACAAAATGATAGAAAGGTGAAAATATCTGAAGGAAAATAAGAGCTATACAGTACATAGTGTGAGATCAATTCTGTTATACTTTACATTCCAGGAAGAGAAGAGACAACTAGGTAGAAGCTATATTTAAAGGGATATAGGTGAAAACTTCAGAAAATTGATAGGCAAGATCAAGTACTGACTTGGGAAGCACTAGAAACTGTCAAGGAGGAAGAAAGTAGGAAAAAAGCAAAACCTGACCACACAGGAATTATCGTAGTAAAATCTGCACAAAACCAAAGGCACAGAGAAGATGCTTAAAAACAACTAAACACCAAGAGACTTTGAGATTTAGTGTAAAGCTACAGTAATCAAGAGAGTGTGGACTTAAAGAAAAAACAGTCAAAGTGATCAGTGGTACCAAACAATCTGGAAGTAAACCCAGAAAAACACAGCTGAGCCCTGGCCAAGGAGCAAAGGCAACTCAGTGGAGAAGAATGGTCTCCGACAAGTGGTGTGGGAACCCCTGGACATTCACAGTCAAGAACAAAGAAGACTCTAGACACAGACTTCACAAGTAAGACAGAAAGGTAAAACTTTGGAAAGATAACACTTTTTTTTTTTCTTTTTAAGATGTCACCAATCTTTTCTCCTTACAGTTTCTCTGGGTTTATTTTCAGGCTTTCTGTTTTGTACCAGTGATCACTTCAACTGTTTTTTTCTTCAATTCCACACTCTCTTAATTACCGTAGCTTTACATTAAATCTCAAAGCCCTCATTTGAGTGTCCTTAGCCCACATTTCTCTTATGGTCAGAATATATTACAGAATTTTAACCTTAATCTATGAAAAATTCAATCAAGGATAAAATCTTAGAATATTCCAAGAAAAATAACTTTGAATTATCCCATGAGTATGAAAAGACAAACACACAAACAAATTCCATGCATAAGATAAATAAAAGCCTCTATACCTACATTTGAGTGAATAGAAAATCACTAAGGTAACATCAAACTTGCCCAGAAGACTTACTTAAAAGAGGTGACCAAAACATATGGTGTATGTTTAAATTTTTTTTAAAAAATTATCACAGTAAAAAACACATTGCCATTAACTGCCCCCCCCCATAGTCCTTCCTTCCCCTCACACACTTCCCATTGCTCTTTCTGAAGCAGTTCTGGAAGTCCTCTTTTGTGAGTGTCTTTATGAGATGTGATTAAAAATTGCTAAATGCTGCTGCTGAGTACCATCCAAGGAAAGGCAGGCTTATAAAAATATTACAGTGTGTCCTCTTTATTATTATTTCTACTTTATGTGGTGCTGGGGATTGAACCCGGAGCTTCACCTGCCATAGTCCCTGGATCTGGCACTGTGCAATTTCAAATGACAGTGAAAGGTAAGCATTTTGAATCAATGCAGGCTAGGGAGGCGGCCATGACAGCACAACTGAAGATACTCATGAAAGAGACTTTCGAACTGCTTCAGAAAGTGGCAAGAATGACTGGATAGATTATGCTCCAAGTCAAGGGGAAAACTGTGAGGGGTGATTATCGGCAAAATAAATTTTTAAAAAATTAAACATTCATCACATTTTTATCACATCCCATAGCTTCATCAGCACACTGGATTAATAAATTGGCTTGCAATGAAGTGATATTTATTGAAAATATATTCTATGTTAGCATGTTCAAATAATGATAACCACAGTCATTTTCGTGTTGCAACCTGAAAGGGGTCAACTAAAAGGTCGTAACACAGTAGAAATAGCGTGGATATTCTCTAAACATGCAGTGCTAATTAAGTTGAGGCTATAATCTCATTCTTTGTGATAACTGGCAGCGTGAGGCCTCCTGGCAGAATTTCTCACTTCCAATGCAGAATATTATTAACATTATCAGTGTTAGGACTTGTTGGCCTTAGTGGAAAATCTCAGTATCATAAAATTTCATCAACCTTGTCTTTTTGCTCTCTGCTTCCTGACTTTTATGAGGTTTATTACCATTAGTTATTTAATTGTTTTAGAAGCAAAATATGGATTTAATTCCATGTAATCATGTAAGCAATATCGTGATTATAGCTCTGAGACACGGTTCCAGGTAAAATTCTGTTCTTCAGACAAAATGGCCAACATTTAGCTGGACCAGATCAGAAACCCTGACTATGAAGAGCAGGACTAGCCTTAGCAGTTGGTGCGGCTGGGCACCCAGAAAAGAAAATTTACAGGAAAATAGATACACGGATGTCATCTCATCCTCCAACAGGAATATTTGTGAATAAAAATAATAGAAAAAAATCCTTTATGTGTTAATCATTAATATTAGTAACCAATACACTAAAGGATACAGAATTATATTTTTAAAATCACATATATATAACCTTTATAATTGTTCCATATTTTGAAAAATCTTTTAGTGCATAAGTATAAACACATTTTAAAACTTTTATGAAAATCCCAAGAACATGTTGCATTCAACTTACATTCGTTTAAAATCATCTTACCTGTGTGAAAAGTATAAACTGAGAAAACTGCCAGGGAAGCATAAAAGCAACATTGGCAAGACAGAGGGCAATGTAATGTCTTCTGTAATTGTTGGAGGTCCTTAGCAGAGAGAAGTGGGATCAGTAACTTTTGCCATGAAGACAGCCACTTGCTAAAAAAAAAGACTACTTGCAAAATAACAAAACTTAAATGATCCTCTTACCTGTGATATAATACAACATAGTATAGTTAACCTTAAAAGTCAGTTTATTTTATAAAACAACACCTAGCATTTCAGAAATAACAATGTATAATTTATTATTAAATAAAATACTTTAAATATGACAGTCCTAAACAATCAATGCAGAGGTTACTATAGAAACTTAAAACTCTACAAAAGTCTATTTCCCTGTAAATATGCATGGCTTTCAAAATTACATACACCAGCAGAAGGTCAGAAGAAAATAGAATGGGACCATGCCCTGCATGCCTGCAGATGTTTATCCCTTATAGCTACAGTCTTCACATATCACTTTTATGTTTCAGAAAACAGTGAGGAAAAGTATAGGTGTTGGTGAAGAAATAAGTTACAAACTATGGAAAAATTTAAGGAAAAAATTTGAAGATAACAAATTAAAAGCTAACTCTGGAATAGGGCCGAATTACTGCAGTTGAAGTTTAAATTGTCCATTTTGCAGTACTACAATATGTAGTAACCAACACCTCTTATCATAGAGGAGCTTAGGATCTTTTAGAAGGTGAAAAAAGAAATGCAAGTGTTTTCGTGTAAATAAAACAGCAACTGTTGTTTTTATAAAGGTTGTATTGAGTTTTTCATAAATAACTTTTTTTCATAGATAACTTTTCAAAAGCAAAATTTTAAATATTTATATTGCTTAGTAATATTATCACAAAATACACATTAAGCACTTGCTAATCTTGTTTTTGAGCAAACAAAAGTTACTTTTGGCTCAGGTGAAGAGTATAGCATGCGCCCTCAAGGATATAATCCTAAATGTTCCAAGTTGCATGCTGAATTCTATGAAACCTTTGCCCACCCAAACTGACGTTACCTCAGTCAGTCAATCAGTCAATCAATTAATCAATCAATCTAAAAAACCATCTTCCTTTAATCAAACTGGGAATAAAGGGAGAGAGGTGGCAATGAGCAACTTTCTTTACCATATTCATTCATAGGAGGCAATGTACTGAACAAACATAGAAATCTGGACAGGGAACAGATGTCCAAAACTAAATGCAGCCCCCAAATAAAGTTGCCAGGCATGTAGCACAGGTTTTGGCCTCCCCTAGATGCAGAATTTACCTCTCTTTAATCATCTACCACAGGAGCACCTCAAATGTTCACATAGGAGGGTGCTGAGTGCTCAGTGGTTAGAGATAAATAGGGCATGGTCTCTGTTTCCAGTGTAGAACTTTTAAATATATGCAAATGTAGATGTAGACATTTCCGTATTTATGTATGATTCACCAATTTGCAATTGAAAGAAAAAAGAAAAGAAGCAAGAAAGATATGTAAACAAATAATTTTCCAAGAAGGTGGAATCTTCCAAGGATAAGTAAAATGAAGTGCGATGGGTTCCGTAGGATTTTGGAGAAGACACTGATCACTGCTTCAGTTAGTGTGAGATCTCATTAACATTCCATGAAACTTATTTCTGTCATAAAGTTATTTATAGTACTTTATTTTGTTTCTCACACTTCTTTGTCCCCTCCCTCCGTGGCACCAGGAACTGAACTCAGGATGTTGTGCTTGCCAGGCAGGTGCTCATGCCACTGAGCTATATTCCCAGCCTCACACTTCTTAAGTTTCTGAAGTGCTTATAAACTTAATCTCCACAAAAAATGTGTCCAAGTAGAACAACTGAGATAAAACTGGATGAACTAGGAAAAGTATCATTCAATAATGAATCTACACTCTCTTGCCTTTCTTGCTCACTGTCTCTCTGTCTCTAATTCAGCATTTTCCAAATTCATTTGCATGCAGAACACTCTTTTCATGGCTCATATATGAATGCTCCACCAAAACACAGTTTGGAAAGCAATGAATCAGCGTACACAAACTCTGAACAAAAAATAATTATTTTTCAAAAACTGTAGAATCATTGCAAATCATATATGAACACATATATTTTTATTTATTACGATACAGTCACCTAAAACCTGTAGCCTGAGCACTTAAATGGAGATCAAATTTACATAGCAAATTTTAGATTACCTTAACTCTACACTCAGTTTATTTTTAAAATAACTAAAAACACAGCCTAAATAAGGTAATTATAACAGGTTGATGCAAATATTAAGAAACTTAACTTCATTTTACTTATCTGTGTTTTATAAATAAAAATTACCTGAGAATCCTCGTAACAATATACATCTGAAGAACCAGGAATGGATATGCAAAGCTTTCACGGAGAGGTGGCGTCCACATCACACGAGTGGCCTGAGACGAATGAAAGTCTGGGTTCACGTCAGGTCCACGACAGCAAACGTCATTTGCCGAACACAGGGGTTGGCTTCCCCTGGGAACTTTAGCCCCAGGCCCACTAGATCCTGCTTTGAAAGCAGGCAAAGCTTGGAGCTCCTCATATGGGACCACTGAGTAGAGGGACCAATTTCCAAGCCCAAAACAAGTGCCAGATCTATGGGACTAAGCACAAGCAAGTCCCAGTGATAACCAAGAAGGCAGAGACAGGGACTGTGAGGATTCCTGGGCCAGATCCACAGTCCAGCCTTATATGTGTGACCAGACATCCTGGGACTTGAGCTCCAGTCCTGTCCACAGCAATACTTGAACAGGTGTCACCTGGGGCATTCGCAAACACCAAGAGATTACACGTAAGTCCAGGGGGCACAAGTAGTCGAGAGCCCCTTTGATGTGTGCGAGACATCTTTAAAAGAGTTAACTGTAAACCTTAAAGACATTACTCTGGAAGTAACGAGAATTACTAATGGGAGGCACATAATGTAAGTAATGTGAATGTATAATGTAAGTATTAAATATTCATATACACTTTAAGACAGTTTCTAAGACATCCAGATCAGAGTGTGATAAAATTTTGTAACAAAAATTCTCGAAAGGATTTAAAATCTTGTTATAATACTCTGCAAGAGTCTTAAAAGTGACTGCTCTAAGAAACTCAAATTGTAAACCCTGGAAGATGAATTACAGTTGTATAAAGGTTAATTCATACCACCAGTAGCCTAATATACTCAAGTACAAGGCTTTTTCTTTATGTCAACAGATTATTTAATACAAAGGTTATTTGTTTGCTTTAGGTTAAAATAATAGATTGAAAGCATTTTATGTAGTTTTTATTATCCTTTATCTAACTAATTTAAGTCTTAACCCACTAGCAACACATAGACTTGAGCCTATATAACCTGTGGCATAACACAGCACATAGTCTGCTTTCAAGAGGTAGCAGTCAGGTTCTCTCTCTCTCACTGCCATGTCCTCAGCATCTAATAGTAGGGCACATGGTTTGTACATATGCAACATTTTGTCCAGTGAATCCATCATATCCTACATAAGTTTCTATGAGTTCTCGGTAGACTATATTCCTTTGGGGTGAATCAGTAAGTAAATCTCTACTTTTAATTCAACATTTTGTGTCATGATGACATAGAAGCAAGGTGGCGGGTGGCAAAGCCTCGGCTTTATAGCCAGGGTCAGACTCCAAGGGCTTCAAACCCTGGCAAATGCATAAAGTCTCACCTTACATTTTTGAGCACAAGGTTTTGTTAGTAATATTCTATTACAATGTTGTAAATCTGTTAAGAGGGCATATATTATGCTAAGTGCTTTTACCACAATACAAAAAGTGAAATATAATTAAAGAGAAAAGCAGTCACACATGGTGGCACACTCTTATAATCTCAGGACTCTGGGAGGCTGAGGCAGGAGGAAGTTCGAGCCCAGTCTAGAGATGTGCAGCTCAGTGTGCAGGCCCTGAGTTCAGTCCTCAGTACTGGGGGAGAGAGGGGCCTCGGCTTCATCAGGTAGTGTGTGGAATCTTGGGTGAGTAACCTAAGCTCTGTAAAATTCAGTGTCAGAATATGTGTGGTGAGGATAGCAACCACCACCAACAGAGTTTGCTAGGAGGAAATGCAACAATATAAAGTGTCTGACTCAAGAAGTACAATATTTCCCTCGTTCTACTGAACATATGTGTATGTAAGTATTCACTAAAGATGGGGCAAGATATTCCACATATTTTAACTTCTACTGATTTAAAAATTTAGAACAATACAATTAAAATACCAACTTACAGCATAAGGTTTTACCAAATATTGCCAAGTCACAATTAATATGCAATTATATATTGTTTTAATGATTATATTTCCTTGTTCTTATATAGCCTCTCTACTTCTTAAAAATTATTTTCCAGAAAACAAACCTCTCCATGGTTGAAAAAGTAGCACAGTACTGTAATTAGACCTCCTAATTGAGTCTCACTGTAAAAAAAAAGTATGAAATCATAATTCATGTAAAATAAGGTGAGATTTTCAAAAAATTATTTCAGAATTTAGAATCATTTTCTGTACTTAAAACACATAAAAATTCCAAAAGTACCCATGTAACCACTGTAATCTTAAAAGTACAAGCATACAAACTGTAAGGTAATGTAATCTACATTTTATAATTTATTATATTTAAAATGTCTTCTAAATAAAATGCATAACTTGTGAACATAAAATACTTTTTAAACAAGCCAGGCATGGTGGTGCACACCTGTAATCCCAACACTCTGGAAAGCCAAGGCAGGAGGATTATAAATTCGAATATAGTCTGGGTTCAATTCCCAGTATAAAAAAACATTTTTTTAAACCAACAGACTAGCATTTCAGTCTGTATGACATTCTTTGAATAATCTAAATGGAGGCAATTTTGTCTTTTGAAACTGAATTTAAGTGACCGAGAGAGACAGCATCGCAGTGTTGTTTCACTGTAACAGAAGTAAGCGACTGTGCATATTCTTTTGTTGAGTCTGAAGAAAGCAGTAATGCATGAGGGCAGCCAATAACCATCAGACAACAAGAGGCAGTCACAGCTGCCTTCTTGTGGCTGTGTGTGGTCACCACATCCAATCCCTAGCTCCACATTTGGAAGACAGTAAGTATTGGGTGGACGAATGAACGAAGGAAGGAAGGAAGGAGTTAAAGAAAATATAAGCAGAGCAAAGTGCCTGGGAAGTGGGTGATCGTAAACAGACTCTCGCTAAAGGAAATTCAAGGGATCTACATCAGAAGGAGGAAATTGAAAGAAAGAAGGTGTGATAATCAGGGACAGGCTGTGTACACGGAAACTGTGAACATGTGGATGAACTGAAACACCTGGCAACCCCCAAAATGCTAATAATAATACTGGCTGCTAATAATAATACTCCTGGATAACAGGAGCACTGACTGTGGTACTAACTTGTAAGATATGACAGCCTTCTACAATTCCATGTACCGATCAGGAGAATGGAAAAGATATGGATTCATTCTAGATTTAATCAAGTTCAAGGTGCACATTAACATTTTACAGTTATTCACCCCAGGAACAAAAACAGAGAGCCTACATTCCAACATAGTGCTCCAAATTTCTAGTTCTTTTGTTTCACAAATACTTTAGTTTCCAATCTCCTCACAGTTTTGGTGACATTTTTATAGTTCATAATGGTTACATCCACATAACCTTCTTGAAGACTGGAGACTAGTAGATAATGTCAGATTCTGACATTCCAAAACTGTGTAGCCAGTTTAGAGTAGGCCTACACTCTTGGTAGCCCTCCTAGCTAAAAATATTGATTTAAAAGGTTTAGTCACAGCTGTATAATGTTATCCACATTAAAAAAAGAAATGAGTACAAACTATCTTCAAAAAACAACACTTAAGCCTAACAAAACTTATCCCAAAGCTATCCTTCCAAAGTTTTCCAATATGGCACATAGAGAAGTATATAAAAATCTCTTGTCTATAGAACCGTTATGAATTGAACACCCATGTAGCCACTATATAAGTAACTGAAATACAGAAATGGTTACACCCTAGGTCCCTACTGGACCCTCCTGAGACAGCCGTTATCTTGACTCTGGGATTGTCCATATACAGGTCCAACACCATTTATGAAAAGATTATCCTTACCCACCAGCCTGCAATATTTGCTCTACCCTACACCAAGGGTCTTTAAATGTACTTTTTGTGTCTGGCCTCCACTCCATTCCTATGATCTATTTCTCTAGCATGTTGTCTTATTTACATTAGCATTATGATGCAGAAATAATTGACAAGGAAAGTTTTATCTTTCCCAAAAATGTTCTAATTATATCTGGCCTTTTACATTTCCAAATAACTTTAAAATTAGCTCATAGAGGTCAACAAAATTATGACTTAATGTTGGTTGGTAAAGCATATGTGAATCAATTTGGGATAACTGTCATCTTCCAGCCCATTTACATAGTATAGCTCTCCATTTATTTTGATTTTCTTAAATGCATCTCAATAAACCTTTAACTGTTTTCTCATGAAGGTTATATCTATCTTTTGTTAGATTTATTCTTTGGAACTTTATGATTTTAATGCTATTCTAAATAGTATCTTTTTAAAATTTTATTTTTTCTTTGATGTTAGCACATAGAATTTATAATTTTGTGTATTAATTTTTTGTGTTCAAGTAACATCATAAATTTTCTAATTGTTTCAAATACTGTACAGTTGTTTTTATTTTCCACATACATAACAATGTGAACTGATCTTCAAAACATTTACTTTTTTCATCAAGCTTTCCAAGCATTATTTTTTTTTTAGCCTGCTGTGCTAGATAAGATACCTGTTACAATATTAAATATGTCACTAAATTTCACTAATTCTATGCCCATCCTTTTCTGGCAAAAACTCCCTAGAACATGGAGTATATATTGATAGGTCTGACCCCATTTTTCCCCAGCTGCCCGAGTTCCCAGAGCTAATGCCTGAGCTCTGAGAACAATCACAGTTGGTTCCCACACCCTGTAACTACCTCATTTACTCTGCTGGGACACAGCACACCTGTTCCACCTGCCTGATCACAGCACATCCAGCACAGAACACTAGCTGTTGCTATGGTCATGTCCTCAGCTATTCTCACTCCCCCAATCTCATGCCCACCTTCACCTCACCTATGCCTATCCCACTAACTCCCAACCTGTACATAAAAGACTTAGCTCAATAAACCTGTCTCAGCCTCTCCTTTGGAGTTGCTCCAGGAGGTCCTGCCCAGAACCTCAAATTCAGCCTGGCTGTATTCTTTACTGGGTTGTCACTGTTTACCTAACATATATAATCTCTGTATTGACATAAAGTCTATGAAAATCCAGTAACTATTTGTTGGATGATTAAATCTAGATTTCTAACTTTAAATGTTTTCAATTTCATGATAACATTGTAAAGAAAGCTGATGACTTACTTAGGAATATATTTCACTGAAGGAAACAAAAAATCTGACAGAACTGGCTTAAACAGTGTGGATGTTTATTATATCAGTCAACAAAACAATAAAATTTAAGTGTCTGTTGGTGCTGGTTTAGTAGCATGTTAGGCCAGGTATGTCTGCTATTTTATTAGACTTTCCCTCATGGCCACAGGCTGACTGCTGTGGCTCCAGGAGTCACATCAAAGTAAAAGCAGGAAAGAATAGAGAAGGAACAGCCGAATATACCCTTTTGTGGAAAAGGCAAATTCTTTCTGAGGTCCTTTATTTACCACTGGCAAAAACTAACTCATATGGCTCTTCCAAGGAGCAGTGAAGACTTAGAGCAAAACACATGACTGTCAAAATTAACTTCAACTTAACATCTGAGACTGGGCACACTGTTCAGGCAAACAAAGCTGTGGTGCTGTGATCAAGAAAGACAGGCTAACAAATGTAAGCGCCTGCTGCAAGTGGTGTGCAGTTGCCTTAATCTCACATTTGCAGAGAATAAGATGAGAATAAGTTAACTAATAAGATGAGAATAAGTTAACTAATGCTAACCCCTATAATGCAATAGCTTTACACAGCTTTAAAACCTTGGCAGGGAAATATTAATTTAAAAAAATATTGCCACAAGGATAAAAGGGAGGCCTTATTTAAGGTATTTTTTTAGTGACAGTCCCAGTATTTAGTATTGGTTACGCATCTGAAAAGTCAAATAAATCTACAAATGTTCCTGTGATTAATCAATACATCTCATTCCTTCTCTTTTAAATGTAATCAGCAATTATCAGCCAGTGCTCATAAATTCAGTCAGATCTTACCTCAGATATGCAGCATAGATGAAGAGCAATCCCACCATTATTCCATTTAAGATAAAAATTACATCCACATAAAAGTAAGCAGGGTCTCCCAATCCTTTGAAAAGACATAGATTATTCAGCATTTAGTGAACAAATGGCTGTAAAGCAAGGGGTATAATTAATGCTTTTTACTCACAAGCTCATGAATGAGCTGAAAGCATTTGTTTTCAGATTGACGCTCTTCCATAGTTGCACTAATGTTTACCCATATATAAGGTGTATGAGTGTGTGAGGAGGTTGTTATGGACCAGGCCCTGGGCCTTGTGCAATCTAGGCAAGGGCTCTACATGGAGCTACATCTCCAGCCCTTACAATGCACTATCTAGTTACAGTTACAAAGTATTTTCTCCATACCTTCATGTTACAAACAAATAAATGAAAATTCTAATTGTTCCTCAAATATCTTCTGTCAATTATTTTTAGATCTTATAAAGATCACCTAAGGAAATCAGTAAAAATATAAGGAAACTATACACTTATCTTATGTTCTCAGACTTGGATTTCACTAGGAAATCCCACTATGGTGACTCTTATAAACAAATCTATAAAAAACATATCTATAAAATACAATAAATAATCATGTTGTGGAGAATAGAAGAAATAAAGCGATAACTGTGTAAGTGCTATGCAGGTAGATATATGTGACTCTGAACAAGAGTCCCAAGGGACAGCATCATCCTTGGTTGTCAAAGATCTGAACTGCACATACCTTAAACAGCAGCAACCACTGCTTGTCCTGGAGAACTGTTACAGAGTTCCCAAAGTGGTTATTTCATAAAGACACCAATGTAGAAGATACACAGAAGGAATCTGGCCAAAATTATCCACCAGACTGTGAATATTTAATAAAGCAATGTTGTCACTACACCTGAATGTGATTTTTAAATATGTTTGTGTTACTTCACTAATATATTATTACAAGTATGTATTTGACTAATTGATCCCCAAAGTGCATATACTGAAGCTACCCAAAACACTCTTATTTGTACTACTTCGTTCTGATATGGGAGACTTTTAGTCTTCCTGATACTGGGCTAAGTTAAATCCTACATTTGTATTCAAATTAGCAATATAGAGGTGTGCACCCCGCGCCAAGTGAGCAAGTGCTCCAAGAGCTGCTGGTCCCGTGGTTTGAGGCTATGCTTTACTCCCACTGCCATGGTTCCCAGTTGAAACTCGCAGAGAGAGCCAGGTATTTCCCATCTACCTCCTGGGGGCAGAGCAGGTGACCCAGGACCCCATCCCCATTACAGTCTGAGTCTCTGCCCTCCGTGCACCTGTGGCAGACAGGAGGTCCTCACTCAGAAGCCCCAAGGACTGCTCTCACTGGGGTTCATGTGTAGGCCCTCCCTGTGC
>NW_004955460.1:7879578-7888847 GCF_000276665.1 Chinchilla lanigera | reverse complement strand
CTTGGTTGATCAGCATTGCATGTCTATATCTGTTTTCATGAGAAACCACTTTGAAGATATCAATATGTAATACAACAAGCATCGTTAATTTCCTACCACTTTGTTTGTCACTCCATATTGTCTGTAGTGTTCTTTTGCTATTTTGTAAAAGGTTGTCTGTCTGTTTAAAAAAAATTAGCAATAGAGAGCTTTATCAGAAAACTGAAGTGTAAAATAATCAACGAGGTGAATCATTTTTAGTGTTGTTTAAAGGGAAAAGTGTCTCAGCTGTTTATATACAGTGACTCTTGTGTTTTTGAAAGCCCTAGGGACAGTATAGCAGGGTTGGAGGGAGACACAGACCTTCACAGCTCTCAACTTCATTAGGAAATCCCACTCTGGTGACATTCCAGCAGACCTTAGTTTGTATACCAAATAAATTCATCATTCCTGTAAATGTGCGATACCAGTAAGCTAGGACTACCTACAAAAGAGATAATGGAAGAAAATATATTCTCTTCATAGCAGTTTTTCCAAAATACCATTTTATGGTAGTTGTCTTTGACATTATAAACTTTGGAAAATTTATTTAAATCACCTCACTTGAGAAATAATCATTTAAAAAAATATATATGTAGTAATCAACTCTGTAGTATAAATAACCAAAAGCTAAACATTAAGTCAAGCACAGTGGCACACACCAGCAATCCCAACACTTTGAGAGATTCACACAGGAGGACTATAACTTTGAATCCTGCTTGGGGAACTTAGTGATTTAGTAAGATCCTGTTTCAAAATAAAAAAAGGGCTGAGATGAACTCTGGGTTCAATCCTTAGGCCTGAAAAACAAAGAGTTCATAAAAGCATATAATACAATATGATATTAACATAACCATTTGATAATACTTCATTTAGATCTTGAAATTTATTTTTTATTAAATATAGTATTTTAAAAACTGAAATGAAATGGAAGAGTAGTTCTGTGTCCATTTAAAGACCAGGCAGAAGATTTAATTAATCAATTCTTCCCAATCTGCAATCCATTTTTAAAGGAAAAAAAACAAGGTGGGGGAGAGACAACAGAAAAAAATTATAAATAAAATGCATCTGAGAGATTTTTTAAAAATAACTTTATAGAATTTGAATAATAATGTGAGATCACTGGGGAAAAAACATAAAAAAATAAAAAGCTGGAAAAGGACAGTGTGAACCACTGAGAGCTAACACGTTTAATATTTGGGATATTTAATATCTGTCCTGGTCCCCTCCCTGAACGTTCAAAGGACACAGAGTTACTCATCACATAGTGAGATCGAGGTCATACTCTAGATAGTAATAGAATATACATCACTAAACAGCAGCATAAACCTTTTTCAATGCCAGTAAGGGTACATTTACTGTTTTATTGTTTTATTTTTGAAAACAACATTCTGCTAAAATTTGTCACATCATTCCTATTCTGGTGCATTTTTCACACATACACAAAAGTACAGCGCTAAAGTGTGGACTAAATCTGGAATTCTATTCCTCTCTGAGCTGTGCTCTGATACAGCACAGAAAGTAGGGCTTTCACATCGGATCTAAAACGAAATCCTGAATTGTGCCCGTTATTATTTCTCTGTCTTCAAGTGAGCCTTAGGAGCCCCACGTGCAAGAGGGAGGGAAGATGAGGGCTTTTTAAAAATTACTGCCAGGCATAGTGGCATATACCTGTAGTACCAGCACTCAGGAGGCTGAGGCTGAGGGTTGTCACAAATTTGAGGCCAGCCTGGGCTGCACGGTAAGTTCAAGACCAGCCTGAATTACAGAGTGAGGCCCTGTCTCAAAAAAACCAAACCCAAACAAAACAAAACAAAAAGTGCTGGCACATGGCAATTATTACTTTTACCTTTTAAAAACATTGATCTAAATTTAGGTTTTTAGCTTCATGCGAGAAATTAATCTCATGAACACAAAAGGTAGGAATGTAGAACTCAACATTGTTGTTCTACCTGAGAGGTGGCAGGAAATTTAGATCTTCTCAATACTGTTTACAAAATATGAAAATAAGACTGAGAACAACTCCTTGTTACCTGTCCTTCATAAAGCTATCAAGTTTTAGAAGGAATTATAATATAATAATTACTATTTCATGACATCAAAGAAGAAACTAAAAATATTAATTATTAAATAAATATTGTTAAATAAGTAAAAAGAAAAAAGTAGTTAAGGTCTCTGAGATTATTCTCTTGGAAATCAATGCATAATAAATTGAAAGATCTAAAAAATAAAAATAATAATTATTGAACACTAGAACAAGTCCTCATCTTATATATGCACAGTTAGTCAATATTAACTTAAATTGAAGATATAAGAAACAAGCATTTTGTGTAATTCCTGCATGAACCATAGACAGATAACCATAAGAGGAAGTATGTAAAATCAGAACTATGCCTGAAGGGTAACGCGGGATACAGAGAAAGTTGGTGCAGAAAGTGTTCCTATCATTCTACGCGGACTGTGCAACTGTTACTATTACAAGTGACATTTTAAAACATATACATCTGGGGAACCGCCACATTATGTTGAAAATTAAACAGCATCATTCTAAATTTACAGTGGATCAAGGAAAAATAACATAGGAAATTAGAAAATAATTTGAACTGAAGGAAAATGAAAAAACAGTATACAAATACTTAATGCCAACATTTGCTTTTGGGATGATGGACTACATATCCTTTTCCCTATTGCTCCCTCCAAGTACAAATAAAAACCCTATGTATCACATATAAATCAAGCATAAGAGAACTCTTGGGAAGTGGAGAGGAGGAAGCGGACATAGAGCCCAAAGACTAACATGATTATGTGTGCCCTGAGCTTCCCTTTCTGCCTCATTTTCTCATATTTGGAGTTCAAAAGCCTCACAATGCACAAACACCAGTGGCCCTGCGATGGTTTGAATGTGCTCCCTGCAAAACTCAGGTGTTAAACTTAGTGGTCAGTGTGGCAGCACTAAGAGGCGGGGACTTGAAGACGCGCTTGTGAATAGGACTAAGGCCCTTACCAAACAGTCTTCATCAGGTCTCTTCCCTTTGACTTTCTACTACTGGAAGATAGTGCCCCCTTGTCCCCAGGGGTTGCAACATCACACCCAGGGGTCACCTTGACAGTAGACAGCAATCTCACAAGACAGTGAGCCTGCCAGGATTTTGATCCTGAACTTCTCAGCATCCAGAATTTTCCTTTCCTTCAGCTAAGCCTTTATTGTGGGGGTTTGTATTCAACTAGTCCAGGAGACGGGCTGGGTTTGATGCCTATTGTTGTTAAGATTGCCAAAACTGGAGTCTGCTGTTGCTATGGACACCAGGGATTTCAGATTACTCTTGTGGTACCATGTCTTTAGCATGGTTTGGGATTTTTTCTTTGTGCTGCTTTCTAGAAAGAAACTGTCCCTTGTAAGTCACTCAACACAGACTGGGGCATAGGGCATGTACCTGATGCTGAAAAACAAAACCTCACCCAGCCCAATTCTACTGTTATATCTTTGTTTACAGTTCATTAATGCAGTAGTTGCAGTTCGGGTGAGAAGTTTTTGTCTTAGGCAGGTACAGTCAATGGTGATTTTGCAGGTGAGACCTCACAGGTGGTCCTGTCCCTTGTCCAGGAACACAGCTGCTTTTTAAATTGATTCTTTTTCTGTGTGTTCTCTTTTTTTTTTTTGGTTTTCTTCTCCGGTACCAGGAACTGAACTCATGACCTTGCGCTTGCCAGGCAGGTGCTTTGCCGCTGAGCTAAATCCCCAGCCCTCTGTGTGTTCTCTTCTACCAGCTGCACTGAGTACTCACCAATGTCCTCAAACTGTAGCTTTGATAATTTCTCCCCATAGATCATGGTGTTTTTTAATTAGGGGAGATTGGGGATATGGGTTTAATGGGGTATGGACAGTGTTGCTGTTCTCTCCCTCGCTCACAGGGAAACCTCACTCCCCCTTCCCCAAGGGAGCCTGTGACCCCAGGGCCTTTGCATCTCACACTACACACACTGAGCCTTTAGCAGTTCAGTAAAATTTTTCTAGTTTAGTCTTCCTGCTGGTTAATATATCATGTAGCGGCATCTATCCCAGTTGATTGAGTGCTTATGCCCAATTTCTCTCTCGAGGCACCCATCCCTCCTGGAATTTTTTGTTGATTGTTTGCTTTGTACCTCAGTTTTCCGATGAGTTCAAGAAAATGCATTAGTTTAAGAGTCTGTGCAGTTGTTTTCTTGTGGCAGGGATGAAAGTGTTGCTCTCTCTAGCTCTCTTCATCTCCAAACCAGAACACATAGCTCTTTCGCATTGCACGGACAAGCCCTCCTTCTGTGACATGTATGACAAGTATTTTCTCTCAATTTTCCAGTTGTCTTCTGATTCTGCTGACGGGTTTCTTACTCTGCCCTGCTCTGCCTGTCCCATAGACCTCCAACAAGAGCTCTGGCCTAGGCTGTCCCCTTGCTTTTGCTTCTGCCTGGCCAAACTGGTATCTCCCTGGTGGCCCCGATGGCACAATCTGTTCCCTTCCCCAGGGAAAATGAGTAACATCTGACTGTCTGTGTCACCATTCAGTCAACTGTAAAAGTAAGACCTGGGCACAGAACAACTCAATGATTCTATGTGTATAAAATTCTACAAAATGCGAACAGAACTATAGCGACAGACAACACACAGGTGGTTTCCCGGGGACAGAATGCGGGCAGAGGAGAGGAGCAAGAAGAGATTACCATGGAGCACAGGGGAACTCCTGGCATGATGGACAGGAGCATGTCTGGACTGCATATGGCTTCCTGGTTGGGTGCTTGGGTCAAAGAGTATCACACTGTATACTTCATATGCGACCAGCCATGGTAAGCCAATTATAGCTCAATAAAGCTGTTTTAAAATGTCTTCAAGTACATGGATTGGATACTAAGGAGTAAAACTGTCTTTATCTATGGCCAACATCATCATATTAAAAAAAAGAATCCACAAGAAAGCTACTTAAAGCACTGAATGACTTCAAGATGCCAGTTCAAAGTGAATATTCAAAACTAAACTGTACAAAAACAACAAAAAGGAAACAAAAACTTTTAAATAATACCATTTATAAGAGTTTTTTAAAAAGTATTTAGGGATAACTGTCAAAAAATACAAAACACTGCTGAGACAAATTAAAAATAATCAACAAAATGAAGATCTATATCATAATCATGGATTATAAAGTTCAGTATCATTAAGATGTCAAGTCTTTCCAAATACATTTATAAATCCAATGTAATCTGAAGATTCTAGCAAAATTTTTTGGAGAAATTGAGAAACTGACTCTAATATGTATATAAAAATGCATCTTTGGGAAAGAGAAACAAAATTGGAAAACTACTTTCTTTCAAAAGAAAACTACTTTCTTTCAAAAGTACAGTAATTAAGAAGGCACAGTTTGGGCATCAGCACAGACATACAGATTATTCAAATGATATAGAGTCCCCAAATGGGTCTCCACATAACATGGTGAATCAATTTCCAACAAACGTGCCAAGACAGTCCAAAGGGGAAAAACGGCTACCATGATGGAGCACACGGGAAGTTTTTGGCATTATGAAAATGTTTTGTAACTAGACTGCTGTGATCATTATACACTGCTACACACTGCTATACACTGCTACTTGTCAAAACTCAAGAACTGCGCACTCAAAATGAGTGCATTTTATTACACGTGAGTTACACCTCAAGAAAGCGAAAGCTGAATGAATAAAAAGAAAGTGGTCAGAGTGAAAAGACATGCTCAGCACAGATCACTAAAGGTAACTATACAGAATACAGCAACTATGCTAACAAATCAATAAGAAAACTACTACTGAATAGATGGCAAAGATTTATATAGGTTATGGGTAGAAAAATATCCAAAAATCCTACTCAACTTGGTAATATGTTTAGCTGCAGAAATAATGAAGGAATTACAAGCTAACGTAGAAAGCACATCCCAGGCACCATCTCCTGATTTCAGAACTCATAAGGGTATGAGAAAGTGAATTCTGCTACATAGTAGTGTGGTTGTTGGAGACACCAATTCACCAATATCCGGCAAGACTGACAAAGGCTCACTGCTCTGCACCACAACTGCACCTCTGGGTACTTGGCTGAGAGAAAATCCTGCCCATGCACAGGAGGAGGCACCAACAGGAGCCTGCATTTAGAACTGTTGGTAATAGGAAGATCAGAAATAATGGTGTCTACAAATAGGAAAAATGTGCAAATAAAATCTGGGATTAATTCAAGTTAAAATTAAAAGACTAAATACTCATATATACACAGTTTGAAAATATAATGCTGAGGAAATGTTGTAGAGTGGGTATATTTAGTGTGAGAACATTTATGTAGACTTGAAACACGTAAAACCATGCTTGAAATGGAGCAGATGAATCCGCACATATTATGATAAAGGATCTTGTGAGAAATGGAAAGGGTTTAGAAGCAAAATAAAGGTTATTTTGGTGTCACTTAAATGTTTAAGTTATTTTAAAAATCTAGAGCAAAAATGGCAAAAGGTTAGCATTTGCTTATGACAATGCATAGGTAAGTATTAGTTTCTAAATTTCTATAATTTAAACATTTCAAAATAGAAATAACAAATTTTAAACCTATTAAATATGAAGGAAGAACTAAAAATTAATAACTTGTAATTAAACTGCCATACTCTGAGATAACTTAAAGCTCAAAATTAGTGTTGACCATGTCAAATTCAATATTTATCTTGAAGAGCCTACAAATTTTTACTAATCTATTGTTGCTTTTCAAATCTCTAGAATGTACAGGTTCCCATAGAAACCATACTAAATTTTAAGGCCAAGCACTAAAAGATATCTAGAGATTTCTGGCTATGTGACTAAATAAATCTTTAGAACAATCTTTTCTCCATCAGTGCAACAGATCAAACCTTTACCACTGAGCTACACCTTCGGCCCCTCAAACCTTTCACTAATGTAACTGTCACTGTAAGACTACTTCCAGCTCATCACTTTTGCTGGCCCTTCATGTGGTCACCGTGTCTGCCCGCATGTATCCAAGGCCCACAGACCCTCTCTAGCACTCATGACTCACTTTCTCATTTGGCTGGTTTATTACCTGGCTGTGACTCCCGTACTAACACTTATTCTTTGAGTTCACATGAATGTTGTTACTGGGACCTTTATACATTAAGAAAGGAACTTTCAGTATTCTACTCAACTATAAGAACATCTATAATCAATCAACTTAAATAGGTCTCCTCCCTTTTAGTAGCATTATTATACTTAGCACCTTTACCTGATTAAATAAAAATCACACTACAAGTATTATTTGTCTCAAGTCTCACTCACCTCTGGATAAAGATGGAACCGTTTCACTGTATTAATTACCAGGGGATATTCAGTGAGCCTGTCATTCATAATCATCCACAGGCCTTCCAAAAACGAAGGTGCTTCAATAATAGTCTTGAAATAAGAATAATAAAGTCCCTTTATAAAACATAAGAAAGCACATACAGTCAATATAAAAAAAATTAAAATGTTTTTGATTAGTACATGATAATATTATAGAATGGTGGGGTTTGTTCTGGGAGGTTTGTACATGCATTTAACATATCTTGATCATTTTCAACCCTACTCACCTCCTTTGCTTTTCCACCCCACTCCTGGTGATGTCCTTCCCAATCTGCAAAAGTCTACCTCCTGGCCTCCTGCCGCCTCTGCTTTATTTATTTATCTAGTTTCTCAAATAAGAGAAAACATGTGATATTTAACTTTCTGGATCTGGCTAATTTCACTTCACATGATGGCTTCTAGTTCTATCCATTCTTTCTACAAGTGACATGATTTCATTCTTCTTTATCACTGAGTAAAAAATATTTTTATAACTTTTTAGAACTTATTTTTCTGAAAAAAGAGAGATTAATAATAAGAATTCCTAATTACTCCTCCATTTCCATTAGTGGACTCAGACAGCATATATTTTCAGATTATCACAGAACTATTCCTTTAATTTCTCTGTAAACTTGAAAATTTTCAAACTTAGAAATTTTCAGAGTTTAAACAAATATTTTAACAAGCTTTTCTTTTCATTTTTTTCCTTCCTCCTCTCCTCTTTCTTTTTGTTTTTGCTTTTTTGAGACAGATTCTTGCTATGTAGTTCTGGCTGGCTTTGAACTAACTACGTAGCCCAGGCTGACCTCCTACTTCAGTAGTTGAGCCTTCTTGCCTCAGCCACCCAAGTGCTGGGATTATAAATACGTACCACCATGCTCGGCTAGCTTTTCTAATAGTGACTTAAAATATATATACAAGATACTTTGAATGTTGGGCATGGCGGTGCACGCCTGTAATCCCAGCACTCTGGAGGCTGAGGCAGGAGGATTGTTGTGAGTTCAAGACCAGCCTGGGCTACAAAGTGAGCTCCAGGCCAGCCTGAACTGCATAGGGAGACCCTGTCTCAAAAAGACTAAAAAAAACCAAACCCAAAAAACATATTTTTGATTATAACAAATCTGATTTTACCCCCTGTTCTTGGAATGTGTTATATCATAAATTCTATCATAAATAAGGATGCTTACGTGACCCGGTACACCTTTGCATAAAATCACTTCTTTTTCCCCACATGTTTAAGAAATAACATATCATGATCATAAGTACACTGTGGGAACGGAATTTCATCCTTCTGTCTTACTTCATAGCCCCATGTCTGTCTCTGTACAAAATGAAAGGTAAATGTCAGGTGGCTTTTGTTGTTCACAGAGGTGTCAGCTGGAAAGGGGGTGATCTTAGTGACTCATTCCAAATACAAAGGCAGGGCTTCATTAGGCCATAAAAGTGTGGCTGATTGAAAACTTGAGGATTTTAAAAAAGCATGTTGTTGCCTATTCCTTCCCTCATCAATATGTCATTTTCAAATAAAATAAAAAACAAAGGACCACATCAATTATAAAAGCAAATAAAGAGCCAAATCGCTTAAAAACACTCTCCTCCCTTCAAAAATTAAAAATAATCTACACTAACTCTACATTCATTCTCTTTTTTTCGTTCAACATCTTCCACATTCATTCTTGTTTTATTTCACTATTTTTTATTCATAGAAGTATCTTTTTGGGCTGGGGATTTATCTCAGTGGCACAGCGCCTTCCTGGCAAGCGCAAGGTCGTGAGTTTGATTCTCGGTACTGGAGAAAAACAAAAAAATAAAAAATGAAAAAGAAGTATCTTTTGTCTTGAGTTATACAAAATCAAAATTCAAAAAATTACTATTTATGAGATCCACTAATATTACATTTT
>NW_004955460.1:7867270-7878293 GCF_000276665.1 Chinchilla lanigera | reverse complement strand
GAGCCAAAATAAACCTCCCCTCCTTTAAATTGTGGATGTCGGATATTTTTGTCCCAGCACTGAGAAAAAGGACAAACATACAGTCATACATTCTTAAAAATTTAAATATTCACCATACATTTTGATTGCTGTGTGTAGGTTACTAATAACAAGATATTATTGTGTGCCAGGTACTGTGATTTGTGCCCCTGTTCATTTATCTCCTTTCATTTTCACAAAACCCTGTGTGGTTGGCGTAATTTCTAATTAACAGATGAGATGACTCAGAATCAGGAAGGTAACCGACCAACCATCATCCAGAGAAGCTGGAACTGCTACCTGGACCCAGTGATTTGTCATCAAAGCCCAGACTATCTGCTTAATTTAGTAATACTTTATATCCTGTCACTGGAAATAATACTTTTAAAATATTCAAATGTGATACAAACATTCACATATTCAGGTGTTCAAAAGCATTATAGGGGTTATACAGATGAAAATCAAAAGCAGAGGCCGAAGTGCCTAGTATTCTGGAAAATTCAGATAGACAGAAAGGAGAAATGTGTGACACCACTCATCAGAAACCTACTTCCTTCCTAATAAATTTCTACTTTATAGTCTTACTCTTCTTAAAGCACACATTAACTCACTAGGAGAAAGAACTGACCATTTCATTGCGAAATGACATCTCCCGTTCCAAAGTGGAGAGGTGAGAAAAACGACGGTCATTCTCAAAAAGTGTTGTTAAATGTAACCTTGGGAAAAAAATGAAATAGTATATTTCAATAAGAACCGGTTTCAGAATCACTTCTATAACAATAAAATCACAGGTAAAAAAGTAAAAAAGCTATGGAATGGAAAAAAATAATTTTTGTAACAAATACTGAAATTAGTCAAGCTATAGTTGCTTATAAACTTTATGTTTAGGGGCACATATAATCCAGGGCAGCACACCCGTGAAATTCCTTGGCTCCATTCTTAACCTTACTTGTATGTATATCTAACTTCCCTGCGGCTCTCGCCTCTCTTCTATCTCAGGCCTCTATATGAGAACATAGGCAGGTTTTTGTTTAACAAGTGATTCAAATGTACCAGATTTGGGAACTATCTCTGTAACTGTTGAAAAGTGCTCAGAATAGAATTTTATGTAAAATCACTTGAGATGAAATCGGTTTTTAAGTGTGATATGGCATAAAAGATCAACTTTAAATGCCAGTTAACACAGGACTGAACTGGAAGATATTTTGGTAATGCAACTCAACAGGAACGGGCAGTGACAAAAGGATCATATGTGACAAAGAAATTAGTTACAGTCAGCACTTATGCTACATTTAATTTATGTAGTGCTTTTTAATGAAGCCAAAAAGAAAGCAAAACTTTGGTTCCCCACCCACTATTTCCACATGGTTCATGTGTACCTACAGCTCTCGGCGCCCTGCCGCCTACCATCCCAGCCTTAGTGCTGACGCCCAGAGCTCCCTGCAGGCCCACAGGACACAGCGGCACTGTGCCAGCAGAATGTGGGCAGACTCCACCGTTCCCAGGAGTAGAAGGCCCGGAGCTCAGGGGACATGAGAGCATTCGAGGTGGAAAATGTCCTCACTTTCCACACAACTATTAAAAATAGATCACTTCTATAAAATAAAGTGCCTATGCATCCCCACGGAAAGCTCAGAGCCATTCAATTCTGCCCCAACAGGAAAGAACCTTCTGTGCACTCCTACTGCTTTCCAATTGGCAAGCATTGCAAAAAACCTTATGTCATTAGCACACAGGTATCACCAGTATAAAATAAGGAAATGAGTAAGTAAACTTCAAAATATACTAGAAAAGCTAGATATTTCAAGAAGCACACACACACAAATGCAGTGGTAAATTCTTTGGAAAAGCAAAGGTATTTTAATTCATAAATTACTATTTCCCTAATGCATCTATTTTGTAAATGCTGCTTCACATACGAGGTTTGTACAATAAAAAGTAATACATTTGCACACACGGGTACACAAACTGAAACTAACTCTTACCAATGCAAAATTCCCACAAAGGCAGCTGGAAAAAGAGAAAAAGAAAGTCATTAGCAGATGCTTTATAAACCCCTTTGAACCAAACACTTCAAATGCACTTGCTTCCATGTCTGGAGAGAGAGCACCTGAAGCCAGGTGGCCAACTGCTTCTGTCCTAGGAGCACAGGGAGAACTCTAGGGCCTGCAGCAGACTGTGACTCCTGCTAACCTCTTCTCATGCTAAGAGGGCCTGGAAACGGGCACAGGGAGAGGCTGGGAAGGTCTGTGCCTCCCTCTGAGGTCATCTGTAAAACAGCGATGAAAGAGCTGATTTTTACTTTTCTGTGTGTGTGTGGTTTATTTTTTCAGTAATTTTCTCTATTGTGTCTTATTTTCTACGCTTCTGTACACACATTTCAAGAGAAACATGTACACACACTGCACTCAACAAGATTCTTTTAGGAAAAACTCTAGACCACAGCAGCCTCTCTCGAACCCTGGCCCTCATGCTCATCAGAAGATGGTTGGTTAAAGCTCTTCCACAGCAGCACATCTGAGAGCCCGCCTGCACCTCCAGTCCTGAGAAACTGTCAGCTCTCCTGAGCTCCCGGACCCAGGCACCGAGATGGCCCAGCACAAACCCAGTGCCCGAGGCTGTAAGGAACCTTGGGACAGACCCACAGGGACACTGCCCTAGGTGAGGGCTTAATGAAGAACTGCACGCTCAGTCCATCGCTCTGTCACTGGAGAGCTGCTTGTTTTCCAGAATAGCATGGGGTTGGGGTGAGGAAATGGAGGTGGAACAAGTTAAAACCTGTTTTTAAGGTCCTTTAGCTTGCTGTAAGCTTTGGGTTAATTTCCAGAGTTCTGGAAACACTGATTTTGATAATTTTCCCAGTATCTACTCCTCATTGCCATGAGAAACGAGTTTACTTCACTATTTAAGAAGTCCTGCTTCTTTCTAAGATTCTGCAATGGTATTTCATATGCCTGTCCAAAGTCATCTTACAAACCACCAACTTTAATCTCTTAAAAAATTCAAAAGTTATTCGGGTTGGCTAACAAAATAAATTCAATTAAAAACTATAATGTTGAAATTCTCAATCTCATGTCTGCTCTTTCCTCCTATGACTTCTGACCCTGGGCTCATTTTCAACCCTTCTAAGATTTACTTGTCTTATATCAGAAGGGGCAAACTACAGTCCATGGTCTGTTTTGCTACTGCCTGTATGCTAAAAATGGTCTTCAATGTTTTTAAAAGGTTGTGACAATAAAATAAGAAGAGAAAGATGGAGATACAACAGGAAGAGTACATGGTCTTTAAACTTAAGTGGTTTACTCACAGGATCTTCAAAGAAAAACATAATTTTACTACCGTGTTAACACAACTTTTAATTTTGGTGGTGCTGGAACCTCAGGGCCTGCTGCATGCTAGGTAAATGCACTCAACCCTAGGATGACATTGTCTATCTAATGTACTCAGAACCACTCTGAAATGAAAGTGAAAACCTTCTCTCTAAATTCCAAACAGATGTGTTTCTGCTGAGCCTTCATTAATTGTAAGAAACACCAAAACTGTCTCATTTAAGCATGTTAATATTCTCTTTGTGAAAATTATACACACTGGCAAAAGTCTTACACATGAAACTTAAATGAAAAGGATCAAATATGCTACCAAATCCATCTGTCTTCCCCAAGATCCCCAAAACTTTTCTGTATCTTACAATCCCTCCAAGCAACACAAATTGCAAAATCATGGGGGTGGGGGTGAGGGGGTGGATTATGTCAATATTTGAAATGCATGATGTGCTGATCACCAGCCCTCTCACTCGTGGTGAAAGCAAGTGCTCTGGACCCTGCTTCCCTCTCCAGCAGCTCATAGAACATGATTCAGCTTCTTATTTTGCTAAACCAAACCCAAGAGGAACAAGGTCTTTACTAGACCCATTTTTGTATTTCTCCAAACATTTCTCTGTATTGTAATCCTGGTTTTGTATTCTCTACCACCTCAGAAGAGAAAGCAGATCTCCTCTTTTCACAGCAAGCTCCTCAAACAGGGCCTTCATTATCTCCACCCAAATATTTCAAGACTTTGTTCCTTCAGTGCTTCCCTTTCTTGGATCCTCCACCTCACTCCCTCCCCGGAACCCTTTCCCTTCAGTCTTTCCTCCTCCTAGAACCTAAAAGTCTTCCCGTGAGCCCACAGCCTTCCCCTCTCTCTCCCATTCAGTGACAAGATCCTTGGTCTGTTTCTTTCTTAAAAGAACACAACTCTCTTAAATGACCAACTACACTTTCATTATCACAGTCAGTGAGCCCGCTCAATTTTTAAGCTTTTCAACCCTCCTGCAGCAATTTGTTAGATTTTTCTGTCTCTGTAATCTTCTGTCATACTGACTCTCCTAGTTCTATTTTTCTAAACACTCACATTTTACGCAGTTAATCTGATTTTTCTTTGCGTTCATCTCTTAAAGTTTAAGACTTTTCCTGAAGTATATTTCCCTTATGCCCTTTTTCTCTCCATACTGGTGTCCCTTGACTATCTCACCCAATCTTAAAGTTCCACTTTCACTCTTACGAAGATAATTTCCAAATCCACAATCTTCATTCCTGAATGAACTTTCTGCCTTCCCCCTCCCTTCTTTTCTTTCTCTACCTTACCATCAGCCTTTCTCCATCACCTCTCACCTCTGTCCTCTCCTCTCCATTCCTATCGTTACTATCTTCCTTTACATCACTGGCCTGGATTCTACTAGTGGTTTTCCAACCATGCTTTCCTCTTTCCTTTCTCAGCCCACCTCCGATGCACCTATGAACGTGCCGTTTAGTTCACTGTGAGCCACTGTTCTGGTCAAGTTGCTCTCTTACTTAAAAATCATTCAGTGTACTAAATGCCATTGAATTTAAAGTGGATTATGTGATTTCATCTCATGAAAAACATTTGCTAAAGAGAAGAACCAATCAGTGCCTTCCAACAGAATGAGGTGCAAATGCCCTGGCCCCAACCTTGAACTTGGCTCTCAGGACTGGTCCCAATCTTCCAACCCAATTCCAACTTCCTCCTCTTTCAGAAACTTTCCTGCAACCCGACAGCTCTTGTGCTGCGGGAGCTGGTAACCTCTATCCCGCAGTTCTGTCAGGCCCTAGTACTTACTGCCACCAGATCACACACTCAAAGCTTAGTGCTTTGTCATAATTCAGATTCCAACTTTTCCTGAAAGTCTGCTGATTTTCCTGATCTCCTTTCCCACTTCCCACCCTAAAGTATGAATTCCCTTTTCTGAGCTCCGGAGACGGCCATGGTCAGGCATTGCTTCACAACACTCATCAGGCGCCTTCCCTGTGACAGACCTCAGCTCGCTGACTGCCTGTGTAATGAGTCCGTGGAGATAACTGCACAGCTCGTAAAACTTACACATGACTCCTCATGCAAACAGGTGTTAATGCCTGAAGCATACTGTCTACTCTGACCCCATTTCTATTACAAGTGGTTAAATTAGATAGAAATTAACAGACAGTAACTGGGCCCTCAAAGAGTCAGTGCAGAAGATGAGACATAGCTAAACTGTGGTTGGACACCAGCTGGAAGAGAGCCAGGCCTGCAGGCCTCCCTAAAGACAGACTTCAGCTTAATATTGTACTGTAATCAGTCCCACCTGGCTCAGCATCAGATGACAAGGTGAGTGACTAGAACACCTTGACCCAGCCTCCTCTCCCTTCCCCAAAATGCCTTTGATCCTTCTACCTTACAAGTTATAAACAAGCTGAAGTTAAGGATGACTACTGTATACCCTTGCTACATGCCTCATTTCCCTACTGGATCAGTATCAGCCAAGCTACTATACTTGTAACTCCATGGGTTGGCCTCAGCTTGACCCAGAGTGGTCTGAGATGTGGTCATTTGCATGTATAAAACCTCCAGGCAAGGAAGCTCGGCAGCAACCCACGTTTGGGAAGCCTCCTTTCTCTCAGGAGCTTTATCTCAATAAACTTTTACTATTCTTAAGCTCCCTTGTCCTCATAACCATTCTTTGGTTATTGAGAGACATGTACACAGCACATCTGAGATCTAAAAGGTTGGGAGTCACTTCCTTGTGACATATCCACTATTAGCGATCTCCGCTAGTCAAAACAACAGGGATATGATTAAAAATACATTATACACATTGAACACCCCCTCCAAGTGAATCTAGGGCGGAGGGTGATGGAGAGAACGATGAAATCATGTTAAGCGCATTAAAAATCTGCCACAATGAAACCCTTCATCTGTAAAATATGCACTAAAGAAAACTCGGGGAAAATAACCACTTCCTTTATTTTATTTTAAATGCAGAGCAGCATAATGTCTGTCCATGAAAGGCAGCCAGTCGTTTTTACAAACTGGTGCTGGCTGTCCTAAAGTAACTTTCTCTGAGAAGGCTGAGCGCTGAGTCTGGGACTTTGCATTAGTCCTCACAGACTCTCACCGGCGGTGTCCCCCATCTCTATCCAGGAGCAGCGCCCCCTGCAGGCCCGCGCCCTCCCGCCACTCCCCGAGCCCCGTCCCCATCTCCGTCCAGGAGCAGCGCCCCCTGCAGGCCCGCACCCTCCCGCCGCTCACCGAGGCCCAGAGTAGCGCCATGGCGGGTCCCGGGTGTCTTCAGGGCGCCCGCCTTCTCGCAGAGCCGATCCAGGACCCAAGGCAGGAGCTGCGCGAGGCTGGTCAGGCTCCCAGGAACCTCATCCATGCAAAGCTCCTCCTCTAGCTCGGACTCCCCACCCCTGGCGCGGGAGATCCGGGGCGACTCCGGTCGCGCCTCGGCGCGCTTCTTTCTCCTGTGCTTGACCATCTCCTCTCAGTCCGTGTTCCGAG
The DNA here is from genome assembly GCF_000276665.1 of Chinchilla lanigera. NCBI lineage: Eukaryota > Metazoa > Chordata > Mammalia > Rodentia > Chinchillidae > Chinchilla > Chinchilla lanigera. The sequence goes on along the minus strand of NW_004955460.1, from coordinate 7,871,459 downwards.
GCGCAGCCTCGAGACCCGCCCGCCGCCGTTACGGCCGCCGTTAGTGGGAAGGGGAGGGGAGGGGAGGGGAGGGGAGGGCGCCCCAACGGCCGGGCGCCCCCCACCCCCGCGCCGCCTTCCCCGCATAAGAAAATGCAACTAAACAACATAACCAGCAGATGGCAACAAAGACCTGTAAGTCAGAAATTTAAAACTAGGTAATTTTTAAATCCATCACGTTTTTGCCATCAAAAGAGGCGTTTTTAGGATTTTTTTGCTACAGCATGAGGGGGAACAGCATAAGGACTGAAACCCCGAAATTCGTTTTCAAAAGAAGAAATTCTGTTTTATAATAAATGAGTTTAATAAAGATGGAATGCAAGGAATTTCCAGACATAAAAACAATTAAATTGAGCCAGATGTGGTGGTGCACACCTGTAATCCCAGCACTCTGGAAGGCTGAGGCAGGAGCATTACAAGGTTGAGCCCAATCTGGGCAAGTTAGTAATTTAGCAGGACCTTGTGTCAAAATTTTTAAAAAATTTTAAAAGCCTGTGGATGTAGCTGGGTGTGAACCCTGGATTTAGTGATACCCCAGTATCACTAAATAAATTGCAGTTATTAAAATAAGATATTCATCATGGCAAATACTTAGTTTCCCAAATAGTAATGACTATTGTAACTGATTTAGGTAATTTGACTATATGATTTCAAAGTTTTAACTTTGTATACACACAAGTATAAGTTAAATTACATCTATATCTAGCCTGATTATACCGACCAATGTAGGTAGATGTAATTCAGTGGACATCATTTTGAAAATGTTATAAACTTTCCAGTTATAATTTGATATTTTGAAGTAGTAATGCCATTTCATTGATAATCTGCACGAAAGATGGGATTTACTTTTGCTGCTTCACAATTTCTTGTATTATAGGATTCCCCCCTTTGTGCAGTGCAGAGTTGGAATTGGCATCAGTGTGTTTATCTCTAGTCTCTCAGGATCAGTTTTTACCAAAGATGGTGGCAAAACTCTTGGGACTTCACAATTATGTTAACTATAACTGAGCCACATTTCAAATCTTTTAGAGCAATTTTATTTAATACTATTATTCGTTTCAGTTATACTTTTGAAAGACATCAGCCACAAATTCAAAGCTGAAAAAAAAAACTGTATCTCTATTTTTGTGTCCGAAAACTAGGATAACTATAGACACGTGCTTTGTTTGTTTGGTTTTGAGACAGGGTCTTACTATGTAGTTCAGGCTGTCCTGGAACTCACTATGTAGCCCAGGCTGGCCTCAAACTTGAGGCGATCCTCCTGCCTCAGCCTCTTCAGTGGTGGGACTACAGACATGCACCATCTCACTTGGCGATATGTGCTTCTTAAAGGCTATTTATTTTCTAGGCTATTTCAAATTAGTGGGTTTTTTTGTATGTTTATTTTATTTTTGTTAAACATTTGCAGTATATAATGTTTACATTGGTGCATATGCATAACACATTTTAATTCCTCTTTTCTTTCCCTTTTCCTCCTCTCTTCTCCTTCATTACTAGAGCTCCTTCCCATTTGAGAAAAATCTATCTCCCTACTTCCTAATATCTCTTATTTTGCTCTTTATTTGTAATTTGCGTTTCTCATATAAGAGAGGCCATGCAATATTTAAGCTTTGTGTCTGATATATTTAACTTAACATTTATGGTCTCAAGGTGCTTCCATTTTCCTGCGGTGATTCCAGTTTATGACAGAGTAGTACTCCATTGTGTGTAAATACCACATTTTCTTTATCCATTCATCTGTTGATGGACATATAGGCTGCTTCCAAGATTTAGCTACTATGAATTGTGCATGTGAAGTCTTTTGGGAAGGTTCCTAGAAAGGGAATAGCTAGGTCAAATGGAATATGTAGTTTGAATTTTTTTGAGGCATCTCTCTACTGATTTGCATGGTGGTTGTACTAATTTACATGGCTACCAACAATGTAAAAAGGTTCCTTTCCCCTACACACACAACCTCGCCACCACTTGCTCTTTGATTTCTTGATGGTGGCCATTCTTTCTGGGATAAGATGGAATCTCGATGTTGTTTTGATTTACATTTCTGATGGCCAGTGATGTCAATCATTTCTTCATGTATTTATCAGCCATTTGTTCTTCTCTGAAGTGTTTGTTCATTTCATCTGTTCATTTTTTGATTGGGTCTTTTATTTTGTGTGGTCTAATTTTTTCAGTTGTTTATATATTTTAGGTATTAGTCCTTTGTCTGAGGAATAGCTGGCGGAAATTTTTCCCCATTCTTTAAGCTGTCTTTTCACTCTGTTGAGTATTTCTTTTTGCTGTGCAGAAGCTTTTTAAATTTGATATGATCCCATTAATTGATTCTCTAGACTATTTCCTGTACAACTGGATTCTGTTCAGAGAGTCCTTACCTATGCCTATGACTTCAAGAGTTTTACCTACTTTATTGTTCAACAGGTTGTTTCTAACATTTAGTTCTTCAACCCAGTTTGATTTTAGTTTAGTACATGGTGAGAAATATAAGTCTAGATTCAATATTCTGCATTGTGCACAGCCAGTTTTCCCAATGCCATTTATGAAAGAGGGTATCTCTCTCCAGTGTATTTTTTGACCCCTTTATCAAAGATCAAACAGTTGAATGTATTTGGGCTTCTGTCTGCATCCTCTGTTCTGTTCCATTGATGTATGTGTCTGTTTTTGTGCTAATACCACACTGTTTTTATCACAGTAGCTTTGTAATGTAACTTCAGGTCCAGGATTGTGATGCCTCCTGCTTTGCTCTTGTTACCCAGAATTGCAGTTGCTATTCTAGGTCTCTTCTGGTTCGATACGAATTTCAGGATTGTTTTCCCCAGTTCTGTGAAGGATGTTGTTGGTATTTTGGTTGGGATTGCATTAAATCTGCATATCCATTTTGGAAGTGTGGTCATTTTGATTTTATTGGTTCTGCTTATCCAGGAATAGGGGCTATCTTTCCATGATCTGATGTCTTCTTTGATCTCCTCTTTCATAGTAGTACTGTAGCTTTCATTTCACTTCTTTAGTTAGGTTAATTCTTAAGTATTTAGCTTTTCTTGGTGTTATTGTGAATGATGTATTTTCCTAATTTCTTTCTCAGTGGTTTCATTATTAATGTATAGGAACAGTGCTGACTTCTGTGTGATTTTGTATCCTGTACATTACTGAATTTGGTTATCAATTCTAAGTTTTTTGGTGGATTTTCTGAGTCTTCTACATAGAGGATCATGTCATCTGCAAATAATGATAATTTTTCTAAGATCCTTCCAAATTCTTTAACAAGTTGTCCCTACTTTTAAAAAGTAGCAGCAAATTTACTATTTAAAAATAAATTAGTCCAAGATAGATAATGGTTTTAGATTGAGAAAAGTGCTTAATTAAATATACATAGTGGACAGTCCAAATTATCATTATTCAAAATATCTTTTTTAAAAAGTTAGTCCAAATTATCATTAGTCAAATTATTATTACTTGCAGATGACATAATCTTCTATGTAGAAGAGGCTTTAAAATTGTAGTTTAATGCAAGTTCTTCTCAGAGGGGATGATGAAAAATTACCACACAATGCCTCCTACAGAAATGTTAAAGGTAGATGGATTTCACTGTGGCATTTTGTATGACACTGCCTGTGGGACCACAGGAGACAAGGTATCTATGACAACCAGTTGGAATTTCTAAGAGTTCCAGTCTATTTCTTGTGTCTGTGAATTGTTTATTGCCTGCTTTAAAAGAAAAAGAAAAGATTCCAGCTCTATAAGCCATCCAAGCTCTGGTTGGCATTAATTTCCAGACCTATTTCAGATGAAACAGGAAACACTTTGACCTTGAAAACCATATAAAGACATGTTTCATTCAAAGGGAGGGACATGATCTGTGAATTCAGTGGGAGAAGTCCTTTGTGCTTTTGTGCTTAAGTAGTAAGACTGAACAATTGCTTTGTATACCCGCACAGATTTGCACGTAAGGGTAACTCAGTACCACTGTTAAGTGCTTTAAGCAATATATAAATACACAGCTACATACATATAACATATCCTACTCCCTTAAAAATACATTTTTCCATGAAGCCAAAATAATACTGTATACAAACTTTATTATATTGAGATACTTTTCTACTTATTGCCAAATAGCTAATAGAATTACTACCCTTAATATTAACAAGCAATGGGTCTG
>NW_004955460.1:7866414-7867170 GCF_000276665.1 Chinchilla lanigera | reverse complement strand
AAATACACTGGAAGAGTTATTTTGAATTAAAGGCAAAAGGCCACATTAAAATATGAAAACAAATATGTTTTCATTTGGTGGATGCTGAAGCCAGTGTATACACTCCAGTCAAACATCTGTCCCATGGGACATTTTTCATTAAGGACCTACAAGGTCAAGGTCCTGTCAATTGTCAAAATATGAGTTCATAGAGGTTTCTTTAGAGGTACCACAAGGCAATACAAAACTTAAAAGATATCTCATGTGTAAAAACCTGTATAGAGGGAAATAGTAAATATGTAAACATGAGGCATAATCTAAAAACATGGTGAATGTTAAAATTTTAAAAAACATTTATTAGAGTAAAAGACACATTGCCATGAACCCCACCCCCTCCGAATCTTCCCTCTCACTTCAAATACGCTTATCCCATCACTCTTGCCACTTTCTGGAGCAGCTCAGGAAATCCTCTTTCGTGGCTTTACTTGCACTGTTATGGCTGACTCAACGTCCTGAATTGATTCAAAACATTCACATCTCATGGTCATTCTGACTTTGGGGAAGAGCCAGAAGTTGTGTGGGGACAGATTTGGGGAAGAAAAGGGATGAGGACACATTATAATATTTTTATTTACAGAAATTAAATGTTTTGAATCAATTCAGGACATCAAGGCAACCAGGACAGACAACTAAAGATACTCACAAAAGGGGACTTCCAGAACTGCTTCAGGGAGTGGCAAGAGTGATGCAGTAAGTGTGTTAAGTGGCTCAGGGGGT
>NW_004955460.1:7829484-7862779 GCF_000276665.1 Chinchilla lanigera | reverse complement strand
TATTTTATAGGCAGATGAAATGCAAAAATAGCATCTGTTATGTGTTATAAAACAATATTTTATATAGATTTAAGATTTGTCTTTGATTAAGATAGAGTGATCTAGAAGTATCACTAGACTGGGCTGAGTGATACTTGGGTTCAGTATGCTTTGGGCAATTCACTTTTCTTACTCTCATTAACTTAACTATGAAATAAAGATTTTTTGACTGCATGTCCTTAATAATGTCTTATAAATGTATTTAATTCTTGTGGGTATACACATGTGTGTTTAGGTAGCTGAACAGGTGGACTATTGAGCCATACAACAACCAGTATAAAGCTCTCTTCTTACCTGTGCCTTGCTTCCCTCCTCCTGTGTCTTCATTTCCTCCACAGTCTGCCTAGAAGAGTGTCCTCCGTCCTGTTGTCCAGTTCTACACATCTCACTACCAATGCAGCTGAGCTCTGTGTCTCTCCTTTGCCTCTTCAGCCCAGGCCCAACCTCCTGGCCTCCCTTTCATATTCTCCGTCTCTCTGTCTCTGTCACTTCCTCTCCCCCCGCCCCCATTCCTTCTTATCTCCACCTGCTCTCCTGTCTCTAAGTATGGTGGGCTTCATTGCTCTTATTTTCTAGTGCATTCTATCTATTAACAGCCTAAGTGCCCTCTGGAATATAAGGAAGAAGGAAAACATCCTTAAATAAGCAATTGGTGCTTACATAGAGCCTGCCACACCTTTGTCTGGGGCAGTGGAGTCCTATTTCCACACTGATACTGACCTGTCCCCAAAGAATAAATATGGAACTTTAACATACTGTCCCCATCTGTGCTACAATCTGTTGAAAGTCTACTTAGGATCCTCATCAGTGACAATTTCTAATCCATTAGCAGAAAACAAATGTTGACTTACATGGCTTTTATATTTCTTAAATAAAGCTGTGTACCTGGGCTCAGAAAAGGCAGTGCAGATGCTATTTTTGCATATAGTTTGTCCCTAAAAGCTTCATGTGCAGAAAGCTTGGTCCCCAGCATGGTGGTGTTGAGGTGGTAGAACCTTTAAGAGGAGGAGCCTAGTGGGAGGTATTCAGGTCAGGGGACTCCACTATATTGTAATGCAGACAGAACCCTCACCAGATGTCTCCCGTGCTGCTTGGACCCTCCAGGTAGCAGAATCATGAGCCAAACAGACCTCTTCACTTTGAGAGATACCCAGCCTCAAGTGTTTTGTCATAGCAACACAAAATGGGTTGATGATATATTATTGTTGTAAAACTGAATATTTAGAAATATTTGCTTAAAGGATTAGAAGACTGTCTTAGTTGTGAGTGCAGACAAGATCTGAATCCTGGCTACATCATTTACCACATAGGTCTCTGAGCATTTAATCTCCCTAAGCCTTAGTTTTTCACACCTCAAATGGGAATACATTACCAGCACCCACATCAGAGCTACTGCAAAGATGAAGGTCATGTACATAGTCTGCATACACATAGTGATGTTTTATGAAAGGTAGCAATCATCACCTGTCAAGTCTTCAAATGGAGAAGGGGTTACTTATATACTTTTTTATATTATAAATAGTCCAAAGAACCAGCTATGATTTTTTTCCTGAAAGAGGAATTAAAGAGGAAATAAAAATAATCTAATATAAACTGAGGACTAAGTCCTACACAAAGCTATAAAACAGGTAGAAATATCTTCTTTTTACAAATAAAAAAATTGAGCCAGAGAGAAGATTCTAAACAGCCTACTTTTCAAATACACAAGATTTACTCCCTGGAAGTCTTCAAAGTTGACACGCTGAGCCCTACTGAGCTGAAATAAAAGATGTACTGTGTAATTTGGGATTTTTGTTTTGCATTTCATATTTTAAATAATACATTTCATGGCATATAATCCATATGTCATAAAATTGACCCCTATAAAGTTTGTGATTTTTACATATTCATAATCTTTGCAGCCATTGCCATTATCTTAATTTACATTTCTACTGTTCCTGAAATAAGCTCCATGCCCATTAATAGTTATCCCCATTTCTCTCTCCTTCCAGTCCCTGGCAAACACTAATCTATTTTCTTTTTCCTATGGTTATTCCTATGATGGACATTTCAAATAAATGGGATCTTATAATATACGATCCTTTGTGACTGGATTTTTTCTTGTTAATGTTTTCAAAGTTCATCTCTCTGTATATTTATTACATTGTATTGTTCTACCACATTTTATTTATCCATTCATTAGCGGATGGGGATTTGAGTTTTTCCCATTTTACCTATTATGAATTTTGTGACAATGAATGTTCATGTGAAAAGTTTTGTTTTAACATACATTTTCTTTTCTTATTGGTGTACACCTAGAAATGGAATTTCTGGATCACCCTATGTTTGTCCTCTTAATAAACTGCGATATTTTCCAAAGTGACTGTACCATCTTATATCCCCACCAAAATGTATGAAGTGGTGGTCCAATTTTTCCATGTCCTTGTCAATATCTGTTATTGTCTGTAATTATGACAGACATGGCTGTCCTAGTAGGTGTGAAGTGATATTTTGTTGTTGTCATTGTTTTACTAACAGAAATAATTTTTCAGAGCATTTTAGGTTTACAGAAAAACTGTAGAAATACAGTTGCCGTATCTTCCCCATCCCCAACCTTTGCAGTTTCCCCTATTCTTAATATCTCATATTAGTATAATATATTTGCTACAATTAACGAGCCAATAGCATGCATTATTGTTGATTGAAATCCATAGTTTACAGTACAGTTCATTCTTTGAGCTGTGCAGTTCTGTGTTTTGACAAATGCGTAATTTCATATAGCAACCATTACAGTATCATTTAAGAATTATTTCACTACCCTAAAGACCTCTTGTGCTCCATCCACTTATTTCTTCCCCTTGGAAGGAAACCCTGATGTTTCTATACTCAGTGGTTTCACTTTTTCTCATACAGCATACAGTCCATTCAGAATGGCTTTTCAGTTAGCGATATACATTGAAGTTTCCTCCATGTCTTTTTTCTTTCTTTCTTTCTTTCTTTCTTTTTTTTTTTTTTTTTTTTTTTTTTTTTTTTTTTTGAGTGCTGGGGCTTTAACAAATGCCTTGCGTATGCTGGGTAAGCACTCTCCCATTCAACCACCCTCCCAGCCCTAGACAGTTAAAAAGACATTTTTATCACTGATGAATAGTCCATAGTATGGATGATGGGCATAACACAGACTTTTCATCCATTGCTCTATTGAGGCACATCTTGCTCACTGCCAAGTTTTGGCACTTAATAAAGCTGCTATAAACATTTATGTGAAGGTTTTTGCATGACATAAATTTTCAACTCATTTGCATAAATACCTGTGAGCACAATTGCTGGGTCATATGATAATGGGAAGTTAGTCTGCAAGACACTGCAAAGCTGTCTTTTAAAATGGCTGTAACAAAGGTAAACATGGCTGAACAAGGGCTAAACTACCTTTCTACTCCCACCAGCAAAGAGAGTTCCCATTGCCGTTTATCTTCACCAGCCTTGATGCTGCTAGTGGTTTGGATTTTAGCCATTCGAATAGATGTGTAGTGGTAACTCGTGTTGTGTCAGTGTACAGCCCCCTAATCACAAATCACGTGGAGAATCTTTTCTGTTGCTATTTCCCATCTGTATACCTTCTGAGGTGAGGTGTCTGTCAGATAGACCTTTTTTTTCCCTTTGTTTTCTCACTGTTGAGTTTTAAGAAGTTACTTAGATTTTCTTTTATGTTATTTTGCAGCAGTTTTGTAGTTTTGCATTTTACATTTAGGCCTATCTACAAAGCATTTTTAGTTCATTTTTGCAAAAGATGTAAATTTTGTGTCTAGGGTTATCTCACTCATGTTGTAATCCTTCTGTTGTTCTGGTACTATTTGTTGAAAAGAATACTATTTCTCCACTGAGTTGCCGCTGCTCCTTTGTCAAAGATCAGTTTTAGGGGCTGGGGATTTAGCTCAGCGGCAAAGCGCCTGCCTGGCAAGCGCAAGGTCATGAGTTCGGTTCCTGGTACTGGAGAAAAAAAAAAAAAAAGATCAGTTTTAATTAGATTCATGTGGGTCTGTTTCTTGACTCCCTGTTCCACTGCATTGATTTGTCTGTTATGTCACCAATGTCACAATGTCTTTATCACCAGAGCTCTGTAGTAAGTTCATCAGGTACTGCTAGTCCTGCAACCTCATTCTTTAGATTGACTTGGATATTCTAGGTCTTTTGCATTTCTACATAAATTTTAGGATAAATTTATTTACAGCCACAAAGTAACTTAATAGAATTGTGTGCAAACTGTAGATTAACTTGGAAAGAACTGACACCTTGACAATATTGAATCTCCCTGTTCCTAAACATGGAACTTAGATCCATTTATTTAGATCTTCTTTGATTTCTTCAGCATCTTGTAGTCTTCCTCATATAGATTTTATACATGTTTCATTTATTTGTACCTAAGTTTTTCCTTTTGTTAGTGTTGGTATAAATGATTTTTTTCTTCAAATTTCAGTTGTTCATTGCTGGGATACAGAAGGCAGTAGACTTTTTTTATATTGACATCGTACTCTACAAACTTGCTATAATCCCTTTCTAATTCTACATATTTTTTTTTTTTTTTGGTTTTTTTTGGTTTTTCTCCGGTACCGGGAACCGAACTCACGACCTTGCGCTTGCCAGGCAGGCGCTTTTGCCGCTGAGCTAAATCCCCAGCCCCAATTCTACATATTTTTTGTTGTTGTTGGAAGCACATTTTTTATGTATTTCTTAAATCAATAAGAATGGGAAGAAAACATCCATTAAACAACAAGCAAACTTGAACACTGATATATTGCAGACGGGTCACATAACCACCCAGAAGAGCAGAAGACAACTAACCTGAGTAACTTCTGTACATGTCTCTGACTGTCCTCTAAGTTAAGTGACAAAGAAGCAACACTGAAGGAATCGTGATGTCTTTTTAGAAGGTTTGTTTATGGTAGTTGTTTGGGTGAAACAGTGTGAAATTAATATAGGTACATGTTAAGTAGATAAATATACTGATGAATGTTGGAAGCCAGGTACTCACTGAAGTACAGACGGTAGAGCACAGTATTGTATCATTGTTAAATTTCCAGAAGTTGCTAACACTATTGTTATTTAAAGGAATCTTCTTGTTTTTGTTAAAAGTATACTTTGAATTATATAATTATAATTATATAAGGGTAATGAGTCATATGTTCAACTTACTCTCTAATGGTTCAGAGAGACAATTCACCTATACTATGAATCTACACATGGTTGCATTACTTTGTATGCTTGTGATAAAACAAATGAGGCCAAGTCAGTAATTGATGAATCTGTGTAACACATGTTGAGTTTCTTTATATTATTCTCATAACTTTTTGGTAAGCTTGGAATTCTTCCAAATAAATTATTTTTTAAAAGTTGGCATTCAGCACGCACAAAAATTTAAGGGTAAGCCGGGCATGGTTGTGCATGCCTGTAATCCCAGCACTTGGGGGGCTGAGGCAGGAGGATCGTTCCAAGTTTGAGGGAAGCCTAGGTTACAAAGTAAGCTCAAGGCCAGCCTGAACTGCATAGTGAGACCCTGTCTCAAAAAAACAAACAAACAAAAAAACCTTAAGGGTGATAAAGTAGATTTGTGTAAGCGGAAGGGATGGTAATGCCAAATATTGTGGAGGTCTGTCATATCAAAGGAAGATTAAAACTTTGAATTTCACTAATCTGCTGATAGCTTTCAAGTGTTCTGAAAGTCACAACCACAACATTGTTTATGGAAATGGTTTGCTGCAAGCCTTGAATCTCATCTAAATCTTCTTCTTTTTTTTTTTTAGATGAAGAGATTGGTCCCCAAGTCATAGTATGTAAGATAATGAAAGGTGTAATGTGTGTTTATATCAAAACCACACCACTTTTAATGAAAAAAATACTAAGATCCACACATTTGTACTTCTGTACAATTTGGAGTAATATATAATTTTAAGCTGTTTACAAATAACATGTAATGCTTCAAATATTACATAAGGTTGATAATACATTTCTAGCAGAAATAAATATATTGCACTTAAAAAGAACTTCATTAGATGTTACTTCATAGTATTAGGCTTATAACTTTTTTTCCATAAAACATTTCCCATGCCCAGCCCCCCACCCCTGACACACACACTGCATTATGGTGACCGTTCTCACACAATCTGTTAAGCAAATGAAGACACAGCAAACAAAAAAACTGTGACAGTCTACTAAAGAGGTTACATCCAATTTCAACCTTCTGGAAATTAAGGAACTCTTTTATGTTTCTGAAAATTAAAAAAAAAAACTAAATACAATATATGAGTGTACCAGAAGTAAAATACAACATATTGTACTTTTGTCCGGATGTATTATTTCACAAAAATGTTTTTATTTTCTTATTCCCAGGGTATTGTACTTATAAAAGGGTGGGGATTAAAATTATTCGAAGGACAGAGGGGAAAAAGCCAGAAAATACTTGTGGATTATGTGCCCACCAAATATTTATAAATGAATCTTTCTATATTTAAGCATGCTGAAGAAAGATAAGTGTTGGGGTATTTTATAGCTGGCATAGACTAATAAGCAGTGAAGAAAGAGTTTTATGATTTTCTATAGTTTTAAGAGTTCTTAGCCTTTCCTTTGCTGGCTTACAAAAAACTCCTTTCATTCTAAAGCAATATAAAAATTCATATAAAACCTGCCCTCCTCAGACACAGCTCTCTAGAGGAGCAAGCTGAAATCTCTCTAGTGCTCTGTCTAGATTTGGGGCATAGTATTGTTTTATTTTAATAACTATCAATCCCCTGCCCATTTAATAATGAAAATCATTTTCCTTATTTAGTCAATGGAAGATTGAATAAAAATAGTTCTCTTGCAATATGTTACCCTGTACATTACAGAACTGATTATTTCGAGTTTTAGTTACTGAGTCACTGCTAAGTTCATCGATGTATTTTTATTATTCAGTACTGGGCATTGAACCCATGACCTCACCAAGTGAGTCCCCAGCCCTTTTTATGTTTTGAGAAAGAGTGTCTTGTTCAGTTGCTCAGTTGTCCAGGCTGGGCTCAAACAGAGTGCTGAGACTACAAGCAAGCACCACCATACCTGGCTACATCTGTGATTTTAATGGGGGATGGTCATTCCATACACTGTGAAGGTGATTCTCCTCGATGTAATTCAGAGTTACATAAGTCAGCCTAAGAAGCTCATGTGTAGCTCAGCGATGAGGTAAATATCCTAACAGCTTTCTCACAGATCCATAAGCAGGGTGCGATGATGATACTTGACATCTAAGATTATTTCTTGATTTTGGGGGTTTGCGTGGGGGCCATTTTGGAGACACAAAATGACAGAGGTAGGGATCAAGGTGGAGGGAGGTAGATCTTGAAATGATCGTAGCTCCTACAAAGGGCTTTGGCTAGATGAGGAATCATCATCAGGAGGCTTCTTAACACCATGTACTCTGTGCCCACCTAATAGGACTGACGAGCCGTACAAACATTACACTTTTGCTATAAACTCAGAGAAGCCAGCAGCACAACACAAAGTGATGCATCTGCATTGCCTAATCCTTTGTGGTATCTTAGATGCACGCTAAGTACATTTACCTATGTACTGCTAAGGGTTACCAGCGGAGGAAGGAAGATTTACTAAATAATTAAAAAGAATCACTGAACTTGGAATTATTGATATTTTAAAATGAATCACAGATGCAGAACCTATTTAGTTATGAACTAATTCCTTAAAGTTCAGTGGGTCTGGCAGGTCCCCCTGTCTGTGGCAGCACCCCACATAGGCAGTATTTTTTGATACTGTAATAACCGTAGAGGGAAAACCCTGAGTTTACCCCAAATAACTCACGGTTTGTTATTATTCAATCAGCTTTCCCATTAACTATCTGGTTCTAGCAGTTTTGATAGGAAAGACTTTGGAATTTAACACACTAACCTCCCTATACTGAGGGATTAATTAGAACCAAGAGCCACCATAGCCCAGAAGGGCCAGTGGGTACATCTCCCATCCCTGTGCTATGGTGACTATGGTTCAGTTCCGCTGTACCCTTGTGCTTCTTCTCTCTGGTTCAGGTGATGTAAACACTGAAAATACAGACCTAATTCAGAATTCCAAGTCTGATTTCCCCACTTTGCTTTCCTGTAAGTAGTCTACTTATATCGCAGTTTCCATTTGCTTCACACACCAAAGTGATACAGACAGGAAATACTGGTATAAAACCATATTTAACAAAAAGTTCGTAAACAGAGATCGAGAGAGTTGTCAAAATAGAATTGAAATAATCCTTTCATTCTCTTTGAAAAGAAAATCCAGACACAGATTCACTTGCATAGACTTTAGGAGATGCGGAATTTGTCTGGGTATTGGACAGCATAGTGTAAAATAGCATCTTTTGTTATTCCTGCTTTAAGCAGCAGTACTGAATTCAAAGGAGCAGTGGCAACAAGCTAACTATTAAATATTAAGCCCCCCTCCTAGCTTTATGGTATTTATTTTAAACATTGCTCATAACTGCCTTTTTAAAGAAATACACATCTATTCTTTGAAAACAAACTAGCCATGGATACTGTATAACATGCAAGAAGCTACAAATGAACCCATATTTTGGCACAGGACTTTGAAGTGAGTGGCTAACACACCCATGGTTCTTTGTAAGTAAACTCGGGTTCAGCGGAGGATGGTGTGTCCAAAATCTGACACCACCACCGCGTAATCAGGGTGTGCCCTGACGCCTGTGTCACAGGCTGGACAGGCCCAGTAAAGGCAATTGATACAGAAAAGGCTAACATTAACACAACCAAATAAAATTTCATGGGAGTCTGATGTGATAAGTATATTGCATTTAACCCCAAATATACTTCTACTGTCAGTAGCAATATTTCCTATCTCTTTTAATAGATTCAATACTTTTGCAGTAAGAAAGGAATAGAATGGAAATGACATACAAAAATTAAATTAGAGTTTTGGGGAAATTTGCTAAGAACACAGATTCCATTCTGTGGCTGGGATGCATTATTTCCAAAGTTGAAAGATTATTAACTTTATTGTCTCCATTATTAGGGAAATTAACTGTTGCAAATGACCAAATATGTTTACCCTGATTGTAAAGGCTACGATATACATTGCTCAAAAAAAAAAAAAAATAACATACAGGTTATATAGAACCTTATAGAACTAAAATATAATTAACTACTATTATACACAATAAAGGAAGGCTTAAGAAGATATCACTAGTTGAACATAAAATGGACGAAGCTTTAATTTACTTCTAAGAACTGCCAGTGTGTCAGCCAGGGAGTCACAGAATTACCATGCAATTTCATATTAGGGACTTTGAAAACTGGTGACACAGTAAGAAAACAGGATGAATTAGCTACACAGCCAATGGCTGCTCATGAGCATATGTTAAACTGTGGCTATCCAGGCATTGAAATGGTCATTCTCACATCCCTTGGTCAGTGGCAGCGGCAACAAAGCAGATTTTATCAAAAATGAGAATTTGGCCCAATGCACTTTTGCATCCAGAAAGTCTCCCAAAGCTTAAGGGGACCTGGAGGGGCCTTTGGCTTCCATGGCAGAGAAATTCCTTTGGAAAAGGACAGCTATCTTTTTATTGCAGCTGTGAGAGGAAGCAAGCCCCACAGATCACACTCAGAGGCCGTGCAGTGCTCTCAGCGGATGGGTCAGCAGAATGCAAACCTCAGTTCTGCACAGGAACACAGACAACCCTTGCTTCAGCATAGTATTTGGAAGATTCTTCCTCTATCACTGGCAAGTAGCTGCGAGGAAGAGGGGTAGAATGAGAGAAGACAAGATTGACCACCAAGCTGGTTGAGCACAGGTCCATCCGTATTGCAAGAAGAGCTTGGTGAAGGCAACACCACATCCTCATCCACACAACAGGATGCGTCAGAATGATCTCACCTCCTTTCCCAGTGAACTAACGTAAAAGAAATGAAACATGCTTAAGCTACAGCTCTACAAATATTTCTCTATGGGTTCCCATTTCCCATAGGTAGAAATGGACTGAAGTTAGTCATATGGTCAGTATTGCCTCTCTGAAGATTCTTTTAACCTGTGGAAAACAGAAAGAAAACCTATACACATTGATTTTATACAATACTGCATTAACACGGCACTTTTAGCCACTAGGATTAATGCACTTTAAGATTTGTCCGCCTTCTATTATTAAACTTTCTGGGTAAATTAGTATCCTATTACTTGCAAGACTTAGGTTGGCCAAGAACTTTCCAATAATTCTGTCCTGAACCCAAGAACTATCTCCCAAGTACACATGAGTTCTGGTCCACAGTGCATTCCTGTAGCAGTAGATTTTATTGTGAGTCTAGCTCGCCTCTTGAATAGGTCCTATGTTTCCTAGAGATCACCTGCTTCAACACTGCACATCCTGCCCACCCAACTCTGTCCTCTACCTCCATACCCACTTGCACATTCTGGATCCAGATGCTGCACTTCTGGAAGAGTCATACAAATGGTGTCATCACAGCGGAGGAATGGCGCAGTCCTTGGATGGCAGCATAGGGCCCCTGCTGAAAGTAGTGATGGTACCTCGGCATGTGGAAGGAAGGGAAGGTAGGGCCGCTCCCCTGCATGGAGGTGGCAATGGCGGATGGGGTCAGAGGCATCCCCAGGCGGCTGTAGGGTGGCAGAGAACCCTGTATGGGGTGTGGAATGGGTGTCGCTATGGATGCTGTGCTGGTGCCAAGAGCAGTCAGGGACTGTGGGTGCTGAAATCCAGGAAAACTGGAAGAAGATGAGACCCAGGAGCTGAGTGACAAGTTGTCAGATGTTGTAAAGGCTGACCCTGTAAGAAAGAGCACTCATTAGACTGAAAATGCTATTTCAGTGTACGTGTCCAAGACCAAATCTCTTTATTTTCAAAAACATTTAACAGAACTTTAATTGAAAAAGACAAACACGCATGAGGTTTGTCGGAGGGTAAATCTACCTTTCTGGATGGGAGGATAACATTTATATCCTGCACGGAAGAAAGAATTTACTAAATGGAAAGAGATTTAACTCACTAAATGCCTACGTGTCCCCAGAGTGGCCCAGACATGGACACCTTTCCTACAAGAAATGACTTGATTCCCTTAAAAGGAGCTCCAAGCCTTTAAAATTTCTTCTCACCTCTGCCAGCACCTTCATAAGAAAATCTAGATTTTCCTTTTGTTGGTATGTTTAAGATAATAGAAGATACAGGCATAGGCAAGGACTTCCTGAACAGAACTCCAATAGCACAAGAAATGACACCCAAAATCAACAAAAAGGATGATATTAAATTTAAAAGCAGAGGAAATAATTCAAAGTGAAGAGATAGCTTACAGAATTGAAAAGAATTTTTGCTGTTTGTTCTTTTGATAAAGAACTAATATCTAGAACATATAAAGAACATATAACTCAAAAAAATTAGACCTCCCAAAAAACAAATGTCCCAATAGAAAAATGGGCAAATGAAATAAATAGACACTTTTCAAAAGGAGAACAAATGGCCAACAACTACATGAAAAAATGGTCAACATCGTTAGCCATTAGGGAAGTATAAATCAAGACAACTCTGACATTCCATCTTACACTACTAATCACGACACAGGGAAATCTAGGTGTCTAAGTCTCGACAAAGCTACCTGGTTTCCAAAGTCATTGTGAGAACCTGTAAGAGTTAAGTTTTCCTACATAGCAGCATCCAGAAATTTAAACAAGAGTGGACACTGAACTTGGATTAAGTGGTAAGAATGTCCTATGCTTTTATTGATTATGTTATTCCATATTCTGGACATAAAACAATGACAGAAGTTCTCTTGCCCTAAGAACATGGTAGTTGCCAGCGTGGGCTGCCTCTGGGCTCTTCTCTGGGCTTCTGTGCTAGGTGCAGAGGCTCCTCCCTGACACTTAGTCCTTTTCCTCCCTGAGACTTTGCAACAGAGAAATTTTGTTCAGTTCTGGCTCTTTCTTGGGGTTACTGTTTCTGTGAAGCCTTTCACTATCACAATCATCTTTTAAAGGTGTTTTCCAATTTGGTCTTTGATCTTAAGGAGACATCCCAAATTTGGTGAAACAGATACATTCCCTGATTTTCATATTATAAAGCTATTCACAAAGACTATGGAATCCCCCACCCCAAGGTGCAACAGTTCTTTGTAGTAGTAAATTCAGACAAGTACCTCCTGAGCCCTGACTCAAAATCTCAATGTTGTTTTACTAGAAAACCAGAACTTCAGGCAGCAAAATAACTTTTTTTTTTTCTGGTACTGGGAATTGAACTCACGACCTTGCGCTTGCCAGGCAGGCACTGTGCCGCTGAGCTAAATCTCCAGCCCCAAAATCACTTACAATTCAGGTAAGATAATGAAATGTGTAAAGCTCAGCACTGAGGGTGGTCACCTTCTGAAAAGCCCAGATGTCCTTTCGTGGCAGTGTGTTCCCTGGGGAACATACAGGCCTTCATTCTCCTTGGGTGCCTTACCTCGATTTGGGGTTGTCTGGCTCTCCTCCCCCAGGACATCCTCTTCTCCTCCGTAGGTGCGGATGGGAGAGCGGGCATAGGAATGCTTCTGGATCAAGCTCTCCACACTTTCCCTAGGTGACAGAGTGACATGCAGGAGCTCACTACAAAGTCAAGTTCTCAGAGACAGAGAAGGGCCTTAAGAATAATTCACTATGCAGCAAATATTTTTTCTCAGCCAAGAGGAAACCACTCCCGGGAAGAGTAACATTTAAAATTTGTCCATTCATTCTGTTGCAGTGTGACTCCTTGGACCGGACTCCAGGTGCATAAATGCAAGCACCCCCAACTAGGGAGGGTGAGAACAACTCACTGAAGCCCTCCAGAATGAAGGACCATGAGGTAAACAAGGCCACAGGAATATGGAATTTAATGCTGTGAAAAAACCCAAGTGAATGAATTTACTAAGCAGGACAGCAGTGAATCTTCTTACTGACTTCATCAGCTAATGAAGACAAAACAAAATACTCAGCCGATCTGAGCTGCATTGATTTGACATTTGACAAAATGTTGGCAAGTTCAAAATAGCATTCATAAAAAGATCCAGTGCTCACTAACAAACCAAACAAATGCATGGAAGACACAACTATCTTAGTTACTTTCCTTGCCTGTAGGAAACAATACCTAACAACTTAAAAGAAACATGGGCTCATGTTTTAGAAGGTTCAGAATGCATGGGCAGCAGCATGATAGATGGGCCGGGTTGGAGGAAAGATGCTCATGTCATGGCACCCAGGAAGCACAGATGAAGGGAAGAAGTGGGACGGGAGAGACACCCTTCCAGGACACACGCCACTGATGCACCCCTTCCAACCAGGCCTCTACCAGACCCCATCTCCTAACACCACATTTAGCTATCCCACCTCCATAATCCAGTCACCTTGGGGGGACAGCCAGTGGTAAACCAGAACAATGACAACACAGAGAGTTTGGCTACGGACACTTTTTAAACAATGGGAATAAAAAAAGGATACAAAATTTCAAAACAAGATGATAGGAAATTAATAATGGCTGTTATAATGTGTATTGTTATCTTCAAAGTAGTTGCTCAGATCACCAGATATAGGCATGCAAGGCTGATCAAACAGCTAAGCATTAACTATTCCTTTCAATAAACCCATAGAAATTAGTAGTACAATTATCTTAGTACAATAATCTTAGCTATCTTGTATATATAATATATATTTTATATTACGTTTTTATATATACATTCCCTTTCTTTTTTCTTTCTTTTCTCCTTTCCACCACCCCAGTTGTTCTTTCTTTTTGAGCAGTTTCTTTCCCTTTTACATTATCTATCATACCTTCTGGATCTTATTTAGTCTTTCAGTTTCTTACACTAGGGAGACAATACAGTGTTTACACATGCAGGTCTGATTTATTTCACTTAGGAGTATAGTCTCTAGTTGCATCCATTTACCTACAAAACCCTCAAGTTTATCTTTCTTTATAGTTGAGTAATACTCCATTGTATAAAAATACCACATCTTTTTTAATCTGTTCCTCAGTTGATGGACATTTGGGTTGTTTCCAAGATTTAACACTTTTGAGATCTATGTTGACTCAAGACCAAAAGATTGCAGAAAAACTATGAAGGAAACATAAATGGCCATTAAATTTAGGACCCCCCAAAATGAGTACATTGTCTCTGTAGAAGGATTTCCTCTTGCTACATAGTCTATGAACCAAAGAATGTGGTTAACTTTAAAAACAAAAGTTACTTTGGTATTGGGCAATTTTATCTGCTGCTACTTTTAAAAAGCCAGCAAAATGAAAATGAAATGTTATTTTTCAGACATATATCCCAGTAACAGATTATTTTACTTTTTATTAGTACAGGTTTGGAGTACATAGGTATAGTTGTGACCCATAGATCCCTGAATTAGCCACTGTAGGACAAGAAAAAGATGAAATTATTTTGGTCTTGAATGAGGAAGGACAAACTCACTATTGCACTTCATAATTAAAGAGTAAGGAAAACAAATAAAATGCTATAACTATTTTCCAAAATGTGACTCTTAACACTTCACACAGATACACACCTGTCAAAAAACACTGAGAAAGCAATCTTTTCCGTTAGGTGTAGCACTGGTCCTCTCTGTTCTATAGGGATTTTTATCAGACTGCAAAGGTTCCCTTCTGTTTCTACTTTGCTAAGAGTTTTTAATGAGGAATGGATGTTGGATTTTCAAAAATGTTTTTTCTATGTTCACTGAGATAAGAAAATGAGTTTCTTTTTTAGAAATTGTATTGATTGAACTTCAAATGATCAACTAACCTTGCATACCTGAGCTGAACCCTACTTAGCTATGATGTTATCCTTCTTTTAAAACTCAGTTTCCTTCAATGTGTAAATACAACAGCCATTGTTAATTTCCCACCATTTTGTCAGTAACTCTGTATTGCTTGTACTGTTCTTATGCTATTTTGTAAATGGATGTCTGTTTGTTAGTATGTTTTCCTTCTTTTATTTTTAAAATACACTTAAAAAATAGAAAACTCAGTTTCCTACAATTATGTTTAGAATTTTTCCATGTATATTCATAAAGGATGTTGGACTATAGCTTTCCAGTTTGTAATATGTTTCTTGAGTTTTAGTAGCAAGGTAATGTATGTCTAGTCACAGGATTGGTTTAAAAGTGTTCCCTTCTCTTCAATTCTCTAGACAAGCCTGGGGGAAGGAGTTATTTTCTTGTTTAATACAAGACACAGGGGAGGCTCTCTGGACCTGAAGTTTTCTTTTTAGACAGGTTTTCAACTGCAAATCAACAGTTATCAAATTATCCATTTCTTGTTGAATGATATTTTTGTCCTCAAGAAATTTGTGAATTTCACTTAAATTGTTGAAATTACAAGCATGTGTTCATAGCATATATTATAAAATAACATTCCTTCATTAGCTTTCCTTTTAATTTATGTAGAATCTCCTTAATTTATATACCATGCCTCTTATTCCTGATAATTGTAAATTGTGCTTCTCTTTTTTTCTTGATAAGGCTGGCTAGATGATTGTTAATTTTGTTCACCTTTTCTGCATTTGAATCCAATAATTTTTCTCTGTTGTTTTCCTGTTCCATTGCTTTCTCCTTTAATATTGTTTACTTTTTTTCCACTGACTTTGGATCTCATTTGCTCTTTCCCTCTGGTTTCTAGAGATGGAGAATGAGGTCATGACTTAAAATATTGCTTCATTTCTAAGAGAGCCCTATAACAACTATAAATTTCTCCTAAATAATGTTTTAGCAACATCCCACAAGTTTATATACTATTATTTCCATTTTCTTTAAGTTCAAAATATTTTCTACTTTCCTTCTTGATATACTCCTTGGTCTGTGGATTGTTTGCATTCACTATTTAGCTTCTAATATTTGGCAATTTTCCAGATATCTTCCTTTTATAGATTTCCAGTATAATTCCATCATCCATTGTGATCAAAGAACATATTTTGCAAGACCTACATGCTTTCTGAATATAAAGAGACCTATTTTGTGGTACAGGGTATGGTCCATAATGGGAATTGTTCTGTGTGTACTTGCAAAGATTATATCTGCTAATGCTGGGTGGAGTGTTTTCTAAATGTAAACCAGGCCAACTTGTTAAGAGTATTGTTCAAATATTCTGAATTTTCACTCATTTTCTCTTGGTTTTAGCAATTATTGAGAGATAGATGCTGAAATTTCCAACTATGATTGTATACTTGTCTCTTTTTTTGTATACTCCTGCTAGAAATGAAGATCTATTACTGGGTATATAAATCTGCAGGATCGCCTCTCCCCAATGAATGGAACTCTATTGTTATGAAATGATGTACTTTATCCCTAGTATTATTCTTTCCTGTGAAATCTAGTTTGGTATTAATATAACCATTCCAGTTTTCTTTTGATTGGTGTTAACATATTATAACTTCTTTGTATAAGGACTTCTTCTTTTCTTACTGTCAACTTGTATCTTTATATATAAAAAATGTATTTCTTGTAGGCAGTATATATTTCAGTCTTACCTTTTAATCCATACTGAAAGCCTCTGAGTTTTAATTGAGATATTTAGTGCATTTATATTTAATGTGATTACTGATATGGTAAGGCTCAAGTCCATTATCATGTTACTTGTTTCCTACTTGTCCTATCTGTTCTTTGTTGTCTTTTTTCTTTGTTTTGCTTTCTTGACAGTTAAATTTTTCTGATTTTGTTTAATCATTTTATTAGCTAAACTCTTCTGTTATTTTAGTGGATGCCTTTACATCTTTAACTTTTCACAATCTACCTTCAAGTGATATTATAACTTTCAAGACTAGCATGAGACACTCACTTACCCTCATGAAACAGAAAAACTTCACAATAATATATTTTCATTTCTTACTTCCAAACTTTGTGTCATTCTTGTCAAATATCTTAACTTACATAAATCCCATTCTACATTATTCCATTTACTTAAACAGTTAATTATCTTTTAAAAAGTTTTAAATAATACAAAAAGTTTGATCCACTTATCCATATAGCTATAATTCCGGCTGTTCTTCACTCCTTTGTGAAGTTCTGGAATGACATCTAATACTACCCCTTCCTCCTGAAGGCCTTCCAGTAGCATGATCAGCAGTTCAATTGGCTAGTGGTGAATTTCATTTTGATTGTGTTTGGAGTGATATTTTTGCTGGCTGTAGCTTTCTACGTTGACAGTTTTTCCTTCAGTTTTTTAACAACATTGACCCAGTGTCTCTTCACTTTGTTTCTGACAAGAAATCTGTTCTCCTTCTTGTCTTTGTTCCTCTTATGTAATGTATCTTTAATTTCCTGGCTGCTGCAAAGCAGCCATACACTTTCACTGGAAGACAGATAGCCTCTTTAACAAATGGTGCTGGAAAAACTAGCTTTCCACATGCCTCAGACTAAAACTAGACTCATGTTTATCACCATGCACTAAACTAAAGTCAAAATGGATCAAAGATCCATTTGAATCCACAGAAATCCATTTGATCCACAGAAACACTAAATCTACTGGAAGAGAAAATAGGTAGAAATCTTGAAGACATAGGTGTAGGCAAAGACTTCATGAACAAAACTCTGATTGCATGGGAAATAATACAAAGAATCAACAACTGGGATCTCATCCCATTACAAAGCTTTTGGACAGCAAAAGAAATCACCAACAGAGTGCAAAGACAACCCACAGAGTGGGAAAAAGTTTTAACCAGTTGCCCCTGAAACAAAGAACTAGTATCTAGAACATATAAAGAATTGAAAAAAAGTTGGACTACTCCAAATTTAAAGATCCAATCCAAAAATGGGCATTTAAGATGAATAGGCACTTCTCAGATGAAGAAATACAAATGGCGAATAAATATATAAAAAAGTATATGACATATCTCAGTTCAGTGTCACTGGTCATTTGAGAGATGCAAATTAAAACAACACTGAGATTCCATCTCACCCTAGAAAGAATGGCTGTCATCAAGAAATCAACCAATAACATATGATGGTGGAGCTGTGGGGAACAAGAAACACTTCTCCACTGCTGGTGGCAAGGTAGACTGGTGCAACCACTGTTGTAGAGATTCCTCAAAAACCTAGGATTAGAAGTCCCATTTGATCCAGCTATTTCTGTTCTGAGTATCTTCCCTGGGAGAATTAAAAGTATCATACCGCAGTGACAAATGCATACCCATGTTTATAGCAGCACAGTTTGTAGTAGCTAAATCTTGGAAACAACCCAAATTTTCATCAACCAATGAATGGGTAAAAAAAGATGTGGTTTTTATTTTATACAATGGAGTACTACTCAGCCATAAAGAAGGATAAACTTGAGCTATTTCTAAGTAAATGGATGCAACTTGAGACCATATTCTTAAATGAAATAGATTGGACACACGTGTGTAAACATCACATTGTCTCCCTGGGGTGAGAAACTTAATGAGTAAATAAGAACCAAAATGTACAGTAGATATTGTGAAAGAGGAAAAAACTGTTCAAAAGGAAAGAGGAAATAGGGATGGGGAAGGAGGAAAGAAAAGAAGGGAAAACAAAAAAAGATAAAAGAAGGATAAAATGGAAACAAAGCTTTGTAAATAAGCACGGGAAGAGGAGTTGAAGGGAAGGGAGGGGGAGAAGGAAAAAAGAGAAATCAAGGTCTATCATACACAGGTACAAATTCCCTGTAATGAATATGATCATTATGTATATCTAAATTGTACCAACTAATTAAAAAAGATTGGAATTGTAAAGCTATTCCTTCCCTATTATTGTTTGTACTTCTGTGTTACAGTCTACATAATATTTCTACCTTGTAATTGAAGGAAGATTTCTTGTGTCTTAACAGAATTTTCTATAAGTGCCTATTTTTTTGAGAAACATTTATTTCTTGTTTTACAAAGTTTAAATATAACTAATTTCCTGTCTGCTCTCAACGTTTTTTTTATCACTGGTTTTCAGAAGTTGGACTGTGATGTGACTTGGCATTGCTTCTTCATAATTCTTGAGCATGGGTTTGTTGGGCCTCTTTGGAGTGTGTGTTTACCGTTGTCATTAAATTTGGAAAACCTTAGATATTATTTCTTCAGATATATTTCTTTTCCATTCACTAATCACTTTCCACACCCTAGTTATTTTTCATATATATTGGGCCTTGTGAGTTTTCCCACAATCATTGATTCATTTAAAACAATGTCTTTTTGCTGTGTTTCATTTTGGGACATTTTTGTCACTATTTCTTCAGGTTCACAATTATTTTCTTGTGACATATCTCATCTGTTATTAATCCCATCCAGTGTATATACCATTATATATATTGCTGTTTTCAATTTTAGAATTTTTATTGGGACGTTCTGTATATCTTCCATGTCTCCACTTAACTTGTAATATAGTCACAATAGTTGTTTGAATGTCTTTCTATCTATGTCAATTCTACATTCACTGGATTAATTTATGCTCTTATTTTGATTCACATTTGTATATCTTTCCACTCTTAGTAATGCTTTTTCTTTTTTCTTTTCCTTTCTACCCTCCCTTCCTTCTTTCCTTCCTTCCTTTTGTCTTTCCTTCTTTTCTTCCTTCCTTCTTTCCTTCCTTCCATCTTTCCTTCCTTCCTTCCTCCTTTCCTTCCTTCCATCTTTCCTTCCTTCCTTCCTTCTTTCCTTCCTTCCATCTTTCCTTCCTTCCTTTCTTTTCCTCCCTCCCTCCTTCCTTCCAACATTTTGAATTTATCTTATGAGGTACTTATTATTTTCTATCTTATAACTTTGTTCTTGGATATAATTAAGTTACTTGGAAATAATCTGGAGTTTTATTGTCAGAATATATTAGGTAGGACTGACACACTACTTAGCCAAGCACTGAATATTCCTCACTCCTAAAGCAAATCTCTTCTGAACACTCCACCAATCGCTGTGTAAATCACAGTTTTCCAGTCCAACTGGCTGGAGCAGGCGCTGTTCCCATCCCTGTGTGATCGCTGTGCAGGTTCGCTTTCCTGTAGTCCTTCCGAGTGCCTTTCTCACTTGGCCCCTGCTGGTTTCCTCACACGGACGTGCGGAACTAAGCAGAACTCCCACGAGCAGCTCCAAGATCTTCAGAGCCCTCACTTCCGCTCTCTCCTCTCTTGTGCCCTGTGCTGTACCTGTCACTGCTTAGAGCCCCAGCTCGAGTGCTGCCCTCTGCTCATTTCCCTCCTGGGTCCCTGGCCTACATACCCCTCAGGCAACGTGCTGCGGCCCAGTACAGGCCTTACCTCACCCGCTTGCTTGGATCCCTCAGAAATGACTGTCCTTTCTTTCCTGATAGTTTGTATACTTTGTCTGTTTCACCATTTTTTTGGACAAGAGAGTACCTTTGGTCCCTGCTGAATTAATTACCTTTACCCAAGGCAATGTCCCTCCTGGGGAGTTTCAAAAAAAACCCAAAGCCCAGCTATACCCCTAAGCTCATTAAGCTTCAGCTTCTAGGGATGAGACACAGGTTTCAGGCATTGTTAAGACTCCCCAGGTGACTCCTATGGGCTGGCAGGGATAGGAATGGAGGATAGGTGTGCGATTGGTGCTTTTCATCCTATAATCCTTTGTGCCTTTGGAGTTTGGGATCTATGCATTTATTTAGTCAAAATTAATTACAAATTATAAAAATATCATGAGACTCTGATAACCTACCAGTGAACAAAAGGGAAAAGAACACGGTGTCTGTCTAACACTGGTACCTCAGGAATCTGTTACAATGAATTAATAATAATTATCCCATTGTCTTTACATGGATTGGTACATGCATGGGAAGCAGTGTGGTACATGGGTAATGCTGTGAACTTTAAATGCATTCACTGAATACACGAAAGGATAGAAGAGAAGGGGGACCAATTACCACCACCTTCACATCTTGGCTTTGTTACTTCCTGGACCACCCCTCATCTGTTAATTGAGGTACATAGTATCTGCCTCACAGGGCCATTTATTCATTTAAATCATATAAAGATATAATTTATACAAATTAATAGACAAATATACAATGTGTATAAATATAGAATATAGTATAAATTTATATATAAATTGTATTAGAGAGAGAGGGAAAAAGAGAGAGACATAAAGAGAGTTGCTACTATGAAAATACATTATTTAACAGTGGAGAGAGTAACAATTAAACATAAAAAGTCCCTGCCCAATGAGGGAGGATGGGAAGATGGGTCGACAGAGAGGCGTGCAGTCAATCAGATGATCATGACGCTAGTACTATGGGAAAAGTAACGGTGAGAATAATGATAAAGAGTGTTAGTAGAGGATTTAATAATGCACTTGAGTTGCTTAAAATAAATCTGGGGCCAATGATGTAGCTCAGCAGCACAGCGCCTGCCTGGCAAGCACAAGGTCCTGAGTTTGATTCCTGGTACCAAAAAAAAAAAAAAAAAAAAAAATAGATCTGGCATTGAGCAAACATTAGGACCCTATAAATGTATGTCTCAAGCAGGTAAAAATATTTTATTTTCTTACATGTTCTGCAACTGATTCTACTTTATCTGAATAACCCTGATTTATAATAATATACTCAAAAGAAGAGGATGTTTCTCAGTGATTGAATACTAAAGTCAGCAGAGAAATTGATTAGGATGTAACTGACAGTTGTATTAAAAAATTCTGTCTACTCTAATAACATTTGCCTGAGAAATAAATCTTATTGAGTCTATATCACTTATTTTAAAAATGTAAATTATTTTTTAAAAATTCCTTGAACAAACAGTTGAAAACATTTCATCACTCACTGGGAGGTAATGGTGAAGATATTAAGTGCACAGATTCACCCTGTGATTCATCTCTCCCACTTCAGGTACACACTTAAAGGAAATGAAATCAGCATCCTGAAGAGATACCTCATTCATTGTGATTCTAGTCACAATAGCTAAGATATGGAATGAATCTACATGCCCATCAGTGGGTAAGTAGATTAAGAAAATATGGTACATATACACAGTGGAGTATTAGCCACAAAGAGAAATAAAATCTTGTCATGTATGGCAAAATGGATGGAATGGGAGGATATTTTAAGTGAAGTAAGTCAGATACAGAAAGACAAGGACCACATGTTCCATCTCATATGTGGAAGTAAAAAAGAAAAGATACCAAAAATGTTGACCTAAATGCAAAATAGTGATTACTAAAGGTTGGAAAGTGAGGGTGGTAGGTTGGCTAAGAAAAGTCTGGATTTGATCAGTGTACACTGTATACGTGAATGGAATAGTCAAACCAAATCCCACTCGTATGAAAATTAATACATGTTAATCAGAAAAATCAATGGAAAGGAACACTGACATGACATCTGCTAACTGCCAAATATTTTAATCATTATATGCCCACACCCTCGTACTGGTGAACCTACTACCCTAACAGTTAATATTAAGGACCTACTGTTACTCAAAGTCTTAATTCACTACATTAGAAAGCAGCAGTCTTGGGGTAATTTGGGTCATTATGAAGAAAGTCTAGGGGCTAGGGATTTAGCTCAGCGGCACAGCGCCTGCCTGGCAAGTGCAAGGTCATGAGTTTGGTTCCTGGTACTGGAAAAAAAAAAAACAAAAATAAAAAAATGAAGAACGTCTAATGACCTGACCAACCCGTAATAAAATGACAATTATAACATATATTCAAGCTGATGTCCTTTAAGGGTAAGCCAGGTATCACACAGTTAGTATTTAAGATAGAATTAGAAAATAATTAAGTGGCTGTTTTTATGTAAGGAAAGAGTTTGCTTCCATATCTTAAAAATATTTCCTTTTTACTTACTTATAAAGGAATGGCCATCAATGGGTATACATTAAGAATGGTATATTTCTAAAGTGTATTCCTCTTTCCATAAATGGCCTATGAAATGCTAAATTAAAGCATTTAAATTCAAGAGTGAAGCATCTGACTCTCCAAAAGTGGCTTGATGTAAGATCATTTAAACATCTCTCACATACACACTAAGGAAAACTCATTTTCCAAATAACGCAATGAATCACTGTCTCATGAAACATTTTGTTTTTCTATAAAAAGTATATTATATTCATCTTGCCCTTGCTAGATCCCTGGTATCATTACTTATGCTCATCTCCAGGAGGGAGAAAAGGGATTTTATCAAAGTGATTTACTTGTGTCAGGCCTGGAAGTGAACTGAAAGCAACAGCAGTTCTTATATAAAGGCTGGCATAATCGAATTATTGCCTTTTAAGTGATTGAACACAGTGGTGCATATCAGAGCCATCTCTTCAAAGATGTCACAAAGAGTAGTCAGCCTGTGTTGTTTACTTTATGTCTAATCCCTGTTTGTAACCGAATCAAAAGTGCCAAGACTTTGTTCAGCCTAGAGCCTACTGCAAGGATTTCCTAAGATGCTGTACCCCGAAAAATGAGGGATGACTCACCTAATGGGTTAAGTGATTTAGGTATTATGAGCTAGGACAGTACCTTGTAAGGATCAGCTCTGTTCTGTCCAGTGCAAGAGACTGTAGTTTTAGTAGGCTAATCTGTGGGCTTAAAAGGTAAATAAAATGCAAACCTGTGAGGGTTAAGATAGATTGGCTTGATTGGCTTGGGAGCTCCCTAAGGGATTGGTAAAGCACACATGCATGGTGTGTCTGGGTGAACCATGGAGGTGCGACCTTGGGGTCTATATCTGATCCCTCACCCTTTCTTTCCTAGTACTATTGCCCTGCTCTGCTTCTGGGCCCCCATGAAGTAAGCATCTTTGCTCTGCCACACCCTTCTGTCATGATGCTCCTGCCTTAGAGTCAGCAGACCACGGACTGAATGCCCCAGAGCCATGAGCCAAATTAAACTCCTTTAAACTGTAGATGTTGGGTATCATGTCCCTGCAACAGGAAAGCAATATAGTACCATTATTGAAGGTTACCCTTTCTAGCATCTAGTGCAAAATTATTTGTCTAGGCAAGAAGAGTGCAGTATTGCCTTATCTTTACAAGATCTCTTCTGACTACACTGTAATCATCAATTCCAGAGACACAATCAGAGCCAGAAGATGGGCAAATACAGGAAATTCATTGTGATTTTGTTGCTCTTGACAAAATGTTCAGAACTGCTTTAAGTAATTTGGACTGTTTGTTTGAACTGTTTGCATGAATGTCTCCACTGTTAGACTATAGAGAGCCCTTCCTAGTCCTCATCGAGCCCAGGAAGTTTATATGTGTAATCCCATAGAAAAGTTATTGGAATTATAATAAGTTAATTCCAATCTACTACTTCCAGTGCAACCCATGGCAAGAATAAAGACACTAAGGCATATTTGTAGTTATGAGGAGCCAAGGGGTCCTAAGTCCAGCTACAATGATGGCTATTTAGAACAAAGGCCTTGCCCCAACACCCAACCCAGTTTGTATTAATTCATGAAGAAGGGAGTGACTTCAGGATGCGTGACTGTGAGAATGGCGGGAAGTAGGTGAGTGCCATGAGCTGGGCGAGGTAGGAGACCTGAAATCACCTCTGCAACATGCAGAGAGAAGGATATGTGGAAAGAGTAATCTGCATAATACAATTGAGATACTATCTAATGTTTTGTGGTAGGTGCTTCAGCTTCCATGTGTAATCTTTTAAGCCCCAGGATGTCATAGCCTCTGTCTCCAGCCCAGAAGCACTGGCTCTTTATCCCACCTGTCTCAGCTCACACAAGGAAGTAATGGGTAGGGATCTGGGGAAACATGCCTGCTGTCTTCAGAGACTACCATCAGCATTGACTGATGGACTGGATATGGACTGATATGCTGGACTGATATGCATTGTTAAAGCCAACTGAGGGGATAAGGAAAAGTTCTAGCCAGCTCTGTACACATCAATACATGGAAATAGGGTCAGGCTCTGCCCAAATGGAGACAATTGCTCCTCTTTCAAGGAGAGCTGCCCAGGTTGTCCTCCAAATTAGACTGTCAGCCTCAGATCAGGGAAAAAACAATGCTTCATTTATCTAAGCAAGAGTTTCCAGACTTTGGTGTGCACTACAATCACCTAGATGGGTCTTCAAAACACAGCCCCTCCCTAGAACCTCAGATCTGAAGCTCTGGGGTGTCACACCAGAATATGATATCGGATGTGTTTCTGGATCACGTGCTGTGGCCTAGAGGCCACACCTGGAGAACTAGGGCCCTAGAAAGTGGTTGCAACCAAGTCCTCTGAAGCTGTGCATCCTGAATCCTAGCCCTGCACTGTCAGCTGTGTGCTTGAAGGTAAACTGCTTCACTTCGTGTCTCCATCTTCTCACTTGTAAAATGAGGATTTTAATATGATCTCACTGTTAGTGTTACTATTAAGTGAATTAATACACATGCACAGTTTAATTACTGCCTGGTACATAAAGGCTCAAAAAATGTTTAGAAGATAACTATATTAAAAACTGTATTGTAATTATTGAGTGTTAAGATCATGTGTTCCAGAAGCTAGCTATATAATCCTCCTCATTTTAGATGAAACAGACAATCCCCGCAACTGTGTGGCACATTTAAACCTTCCATCCTACAATACATATGTCAGAAAGACAATGAAATAAAAATTAAATGTTACTTCAATTTAAATTCAAATGTTTTCTTCTAAGTATAGAACTGGCAAAAACCCTTCAGGGAGAAAATGTCAATTACATTAAAATCAAATCTAATTTATAGGAAACAAAATATTTAAAATTATTCTTACCTATTAATCTGTTCATATTCTATCATGTCTCACTGGCTTTTTATAAATAACTCCCTGTCACGATATTTTTGCTAAAGATTTATGCAGATATATTATAAATTACAGTGCATCGATATTTGTAGCTTCTGGAAAATACTTAATAAATTAAAACTTTTAGATAATACAATTTGACATATATTATAAATCATTATTTTTAATTTGAGGACTGAAGCATATTATGAAATTCATTTTGGAAAACCAGAATAACTCTAAATTAATCTTTTAAAAAGCTTTTAGGCTTTGTTTTCATTTATTTGACTAAATCCTATTGATTTCTTATTTAGTAGTATATATTTCTGGTTTAATGTTTATTAACAAGTTAAATAAAATATATGACTGAAAAAAAACTCTCACATTTAGTTTCCTAAGTCTCAGGGATGTGACAACTAGAAGAAAAGTGTGATGCAAAGGACAGATCTTCAGTCTATAAATAAACTTTAGTAAGTTGTGAGGCATGGACCTAACACCCTTCTATTCAGATAGAAAGAAGGATACAAGCAAGAGTAATGTAAGATAATTTGTAACTACAAGTTAGTTATCACTGCTACTCCAACTGTGACTGTTTTGGTACATTCCATTTTGTATCACAAACTCTTCCTCTTAGCAGTTGAGAATAAATGAGTAAACTTTTAAATGCAGAAACACACCTTGCTGAAGGAACTTCAGGAAGACTCATCTTATAATTTAATAGAAGAAATTAGCTCTAACATGATCCTTCATGAGCCAGGTATGATGGTGTATGCCTCTCATCCTAGCACTTTGGGAGGCTGAGGCAGGAGGATTTCAAGTTCCAACCTAGCCTGGGCAATTTGACAACTTAGTGAGACCCTGTTTCTAAATTTTAAACAAGAAAGAAAAAAAACAAAACAAAACAAAAGAAGGACTGGAGATGTAACTCAGTGCTAAGGTCCTGAGTACCACATACACACACAAAGTCCTTATTTGCTGTTTTCTTAACAGATTATTTCAATTTATTAAATTAATAGATTTTATTAAAAAGCAAAATTTCACCTAGTTACCAAACAAACTTGTTTTGATTTTATACATGCAGACTTTTATACTACGTTTATCTTCACTGGAGAATTTTTTAAAAATTGTTGCTTTCTCAAGAAACCCTGCATTCACACTCCTTGTCTCTAACCTGGGCTTTGCTTTCTTCTGTAAAATAAGGATGTGGTATGAAACAGGTGGGGTGGATTAGATGGCTTTGAAGGTTCGTTATGACTCTAATGGCTTATGAGTGTATAAACATGGTCATGTGCCAAGTAATGAGATTTGGTGGATGACAGACTACATATCCAAGCATGCCACACATCACAGCACAGGTGTATAGCAGGCCGTACCCCTCGGTTTGTGTAGTGCACTGTGATACTCACACATGTGCACAACTGTCTAGCGATGCAGTTGTTGGAACACATCCCCACCATTGAGTAACCCAAGACTGCACACAAACAAAAATAAAAAATTTACAATAGCTACTTTGGAAAAGCCCTTTTATTAGCTGCAAAGAACCAGCAATATAGTATAGCTCCCCACTCCTCCAAAATATGAATAATCGGCTCCTTGGCCAAAATCTATTTTACTGATATCCTTTTAAAAAGTGAAGAATGATGTAAGAACTTACTGCTCTGGCTACTTGGGTAACAACTGTTAGGTTGAACTAACGTCTCACAGCATGCATGACTTCTCCAGGGGTCAATCTCTTTTTTCAAAGCTGGTTGGAGCTCTTGGAAGAAAGCGCAAAGAGGAGCAAGGGAAGGTAAAGACAGGGAAGAACACAGAGCTAGGTGTACAAAAATCCCACTGCAAAAAGTCTTCTTTGGGACTATAAGGATTTATAATAAGACTTAAGTCTTATTCTGGACTACAAGAAAAAATGACTGGTATGTCCCAAAATTCCCAGGCAAAGGAAGACTTGAAAACAAAAGAAAACAAAACAAACAAAAACAAAGCACCAGTACTATAGGGACAGCCAGAGGGATGACTAGGCACAGCATCCATCCGGCTCCCATGGAGCCCACCGCAATGGCACGAGCACCAGGAGACTGGATGAGATCCATAGTACAGAGAAGGGAAATCTGCCTGATCCTCACATTTCATTTCACTCCTGAATCTCCCCGTCTACATCTCTAAAGTTATCTGCAGAGCTCTGGAAATGTGAAAAAGATTCTGCTGGGATGCTCACTAGAGTTTGGGATAGAGAGGGTCTTGGATAGCCTTCAAAGGACTCCTCTTTCTAAGCAAGCATAAGGTACAAAGAGGAGAACAAGCACTGCTTCAGAGGATCAATGTCACCCTCCTTCGGTCACCTTTTGTCATCTAAGGGTGGAAAAAAACCAGAGAGGCAATAAGGGAAAATCCCCATCTGAAAATACTTCCATTGGTTAGAGATCATAGAACCAAAGGAAAAAGAAGGTATTTCCCAATTCTTTAACAATAAATTTTATGATATTTTAGGAGTCTTTTTTTTCCTTTGGTACTGGGAATTGAACTCAGGACCTGTGCTTGCCAGACAGGCACTGTGCCACTGAGCTATCTCCCCAGCCCCTAGGAGTCTTTTAAACACCTATTTTCCAGAGAGATTCCTTTAACACTAATATTTTAAGTCTTGTAAATTTCTAGTACTTTAAAAAAGAGGAAAAATTTACAACTGCCTAAGTCTATCTTGCATTGCTATAACAAATTACCTGAGAGCAGGTGCTTGATAAAGAAAAAAGGTTTATTTAGCTCACTTTTGGATGCTGATAGTCCAAGATCATGTGGGCCCATGTGAAAACATGGCAATGGGATTGCATGACAGTAGTGTGTGTGAGCATGGCTGACATGCAGGTGAAAGACAGAGAGGTCATAAGGCAAGAGAGGGAAGCACAGAGCAAGCTGAGGAACAAACTCGCCTTATAATCACCCACTCTTGTAAGTAATCCAGTCCCTCCAGGGCAAGAAGTCCCTTCCTTGAGAAAAGCATTACTCCCTCTTGGGGACCTAATCATCTCTTAAAGTCGCCAATTCCCAACAACCCCATTGGTGACCAAGCATCAGTGTGAGCTTTGTTAGGGATGAACCATGTTCAAACCAGAGCACAACCGATTTTTCAGCTTTTCATAATAACCAAGGTAAAAGATTAGAAGGTAAAAAATAACCCAGATCATTAAAATCTGTCAGGAATCTTAAAAAGTACAAGTTGTTACTTTTTGGTCTTTCTGTCACCTCTCTTCTGGCTTGTGCTAACCAGTGCTAATGTGACCCCAATAACCAGCCTCCACCGTGACAGTAAAGGCAGGGGCCCAGGTGTGGGCCAAGGTCCGACAGCTCTGTAACTGTCACCAGGCATCACCAAGGAGCCTCATAAAGAAGTGATGATTTTCTTTACTTTAACTCAGACAGAGGGAAAGTCACCCGGAAGAGATAACCTCTAGGTAGATGGTTTCCTTGCTAACATTTCACAGACCCTTAAAACTCTAAGCCAGAGATCAGCAAACTTTTTCTATCAAGGGCTAGATAGCAAATATGATAAGCTTTGCAGGCCACATGGTCTCTGTCACACATATTCAAATTTATCACTGTAGCCGGAAAGCAGGTTAAACAAACAAAAAGACTGTGTCCCAGTAAAATGTTATTAATACACACAAAAAACTTCTCTTCATATGCCAGGACAAGATTATTCAGCCATTTGCAAAGGTAAAAACCATCCTGTATGAAACAGGTCGTAAGCTGTGGTTTGTTACCCCTGGTCAGGACTGCTTATCTGATTAGACATAGCGCCTCTAACCCTGCACCCAAGGACGACCTTCCTGTATCAGACACTGGAAACCAGG
This sequence comes from Chinchilla lanigera, assembly GCF_000276665.1. NCBI lineage: Eukaryota > Metazoa > Chordata > Mammalia > Rodentia > Chinchillidae > Chinchilla > Chinchilla lanigera. The sequence continues at coordinate 7,833,246 of NW_004955460.1, read as the reverse complement.
CCAGATCTGTATTAGAACTACACACTACTTTCTTTCTAGCACTGTAAGTCATTATGAAAGACCCAGAAATTACCTAGAGTCTGTGAACCTCTTTAGCAGATCTGCCAAAATGCTTACTATTTTATTGCCTTGATGTGAATAAAACTTCTCTAAATTCCCAGAATATTAGATTTGCAACTTGATTTCCTAAAGTCTCCTTCCTCATCTAAACTAATAAGTATATCTTTGAGTTCTGTACTGGGCTTGTGTCCAAACTTCATGTATTTGAAAGATTTATTCAATGTTTTAAAATCACTTACATAGAAACTCTTAGTATGAAATCCAAACCAACAGGGTGATATAAGCTTACGTACTGAATGTCCTGCCCCACTGACATGATCGAGGAAACAAGATGAACTGAGAAAATGAGGGATGATGCCAGCTACATGCTCAGATCTCTCGGCCACACTCAGGAGAGGAAGGAGGGAGAGGTCAGCCGGTAGCCTGTTCATCAATGAGCAAGGAGAAAGTCAGGTGGGGGAGAACTAGCAGCTTCCGTCTGAGCTGCACTGAAGCCCCAGCTTGGAGCAACAGAGGGTAAAGACGAAGGCAGGTCTTTGAGTAGCTGTCGGGGAGGAGAGTCTCACATTGCTGGGGTCTGAGAGAAGGAGTCCACCAAAGTGCTCAGTGCATGGCGCATCTGGTGTGCTGAAGTGGGGAGGAGAATGGTCGTGACCAGGACAGGTCTGGAGGGGACATGAGGTCACTTTGCTGGGTGTGGAGTGGAGCACTGCCCTGGCTGGTTTCTACAGGTAGAACCTGATAGCCAGAGAGGGCAGCTACAACCATGCAAGGCTAACCCTGCCTTCTCCTAGCCTGCTTCCACCTACCTGCAACAACTCTAACCAATGCAGTCACCTCATCCCCACCTTGGTGAAATTGCAGCAAATGCATTACCCATCTTTCAGGGTAACGCATTACCCATCCTGCACTTGGACAATCTGACAAACACCACACACTTATATCCAGGATGAATCTTAGCTTCTAATATTACACAAACAGATAATCTAGCCTATAGATGAGCTAAAGAAAAATTATTAGATGTTACAAAGCTTTCAGCAATTCAAAAGAAGAAAAGTAAGCTGGGTGTGGTGGTGCACACCTATAATGCCAGCACTTGGGAGGTTAAGGCAGGGGGACTGCAGTGAGTTCGACACCAGCCTGAGCTACATAGAAAGTTCAAAGCCAGTCTGGACTACATAGCAAGACCCTGTCTCAAAGAAACAAAACCAAAAACGAAAGCAAACAAAAATCAATGTATTTGTCAATTGCTTTTTTCTTTTTTTCCTAGTACTGGCGATTGACTTTAGGGCCTCCTACACACTCAGCAAGAGGTCTACCATTGAGCTAGAGTGTCAGGCTTTTTTACATTTTTAGTTTGAGACACAGTCTTGCTAAATTACCCAAAATCGGCTTGAACTTGTGATCCTCCTGCCTCAGCCTACTGAGTAGCTGGAATTACAGGCAAGTGTCACTATATCTAGCTTGACTTTTTCTCCTACTCCGCAATACATGAAAGCTAAGTGACACACTTAAAAGGAAGGTTGAAAGAGTTCTAAGGAGAAAAGCTGTGACCCGAGTAAGGTTCGTATACAATGACAACAGGACCTTCAGATATGCAGGAACCCACGAAGGACTTCCTATCCCAAGTCCTCCATGCCCACCAGCAACTGACATGGAAGTCAGAACACCTTTCCATTTATTGCAGAGAATATACAAGAAATGAGCAGGAAAAAAGAAATGAGCAGGAAACAATGGAAGAAATGTGACCGGAATTAAATTTAAAATGATCATGGTTAGTGTAATGCAACTCTTATATTGATATTAAAAAGACACACGGATAAAAGTCTGCCGATTAAATCTCAGATTATTAAAACAAAAATTATTGATTGAAGGAGGAGGGGTAGTATAAGGAGGAATCTGTATTTCCTATTTTATAGGACAAAACAATGTCTACTTCCATTTTTGGCAAAAATGGAGAAATACCAATTTTATAATAATTATATTCTGTTAAAATTTAAAGGCAATAATTATTCAAAAAATATAAAGTGATATAATGAACTATATAAAGAAAGGACTTTGGTTTCTGACAAACTGACCTACGAATATGGACAACGTATTAGTCTTGCTAAGCTTTAGTTGTCTACAAAATAATAGTTTCCTTGTTATATCATTGTTTTGAAGAGGAACTGAAAAAAAATAGATCAAGTTTATAACGATGCTACACAGCTCGTGGCAAAGTTGGAGTGTTTGCTACTAGTATTAACTATCAACAGAAAAAACATGACAAATCCAACAAAAGACTACAGGAGAAATTAAAAAGTAAAGCAAAAACTTCAAAGAAGCACCAGGCATACCAGTTATCACAGTACTTGGAGATAGGTCAAGGGTTTTTTTTATTATTATTAAAAAATAAAGATCCTCCTGAAGGATTTTTTTTTTAAATATATAGGTATTCTGTATAATTTTTTTTTTAAAAAAGATGTACATCACTTGTTCACACAACAAATATCTGATTGCTTAAACTATACCTGACATTATTCTAAATTTTGAGGATCTGGTAGGAAACAAGGTACAAAGGCTGGGACCATGCAGGTATCAGGGACTGCGCAGTCCTGGCACAAGCTAAGGTAAGAGGCTTCCAGCTGGGATACACCTGGGCGTGTTTCAGGAAGGACAAGGATTCCAGTGTGGCCGAAGGGAAGTGAGCAGAAGGTGGGGTGGGGGCTGGGAGAGGTGTGGATCCTGCAGACCCTCAGTACTTCACCCCAAATGAGAAGGTAGGGAATTGCACAGCCCTGAGCACCAAGGATGGGATTCCACTTCCTTTCTTTGACCAGTTTGGTCTGGTTACAAAAAATAAGACTTAAGGGAAGTAAGAGCAGAGGCAGAGAGATCACTATGTGTTTTATTGTGGTTGTTGTTTTAGAAAAGTAAAGGAATTATCCGGGTGCCTGCAGCTATATCAGGGGCTTAGCAGGAAGAAAGTAGTTGGTTGGACTCTTCCGGACATATTTTGAATGTTAGTTGACAAGGTGCAACAGTCTGGATGGGAAGAGTTTGAGAAAAAGAGTGAAGAGTGACCCCATGTTTTTTGGCAGGAGCAGTGGGAAAGATGCAGAAATTAATTTATATTTAACTGTTTACTTTGGGAGAAAATTAAGAATATTGTTAAAGAAGTTTTGCCCCCCAAAGAAAACTGCCCAGGTGGATTTATGAGCAAGACTAATAAAGTCTTCAGATAAAAGATCAGTTCTTTGCTATTCAAACTAATACAAAAATTAAAAAGAAGAAAAATATTTTACTTCATTTAAACAGCTTAGCTAGGAGTGGTGCGCACGCACTGGGGAGGCTGAGGCAGGAGGATCATTGCAAGTTAGGGAGCAGCCTGGGCTACTAAGTGAGCTCAAGGCCAGCCTGGACTATATAGCGAGACCCTGTCTCAAAAAGACAAATAAATAAATAAATAAATAAATAAATAAATAAATAAATAAATAAATTTCATTTAAACAACTTAGCAGGAACTTGACAACAAAAATTGATAAAGAAAACTAAAGTCATACCTCTGTTATGAAGAGTGACACAAAAATCATTAATAAAATGAATAAATTAAATCCAGCAATACAAGGTGAGATTTAAGAAAGTGATGAAAGTTTAAATTTCTAAAATTTATTAGAGTAAAAGACATAGTGTCATGAATTCACTTCAGAATGCCCACACACA